>NC_037357.1:19072452-19101403 GCF_002263795.3 Bos taurus | reverse complement strand
CATGCCAGTGGTATTTGTTTGCAGTGCCCCTCCCTCCCCACAACACAACTAAACAAATGAGCCTAAATAAGTGGCCACCTTCACCCCCTTGAGTCAGGGCAGAAATTAGACATGGAAGAGAACTGAAAACAGAGGAAGCCAAAATAAACAAAGAAGGGGGAACCACTCTGCAAGTGACAAGTGCAACAGAATAAAACCCTGCAGTTAATGTTGAGACTGTGCACTTGAGAGGCACCTATAGACCTTGAAAACAAGATCTCAAGCCAGAGATGAGCCAGAATATATATAAGATATATATGCCAGATATACAAGCCAGAATAAGGGGTTATCTGACTGGTTCCAAATAGGAAAAGGAGTACGTCAAGGCTGTATATTGTCACCCTGATTATTTAACTTATATTGCAGAGTACATCATGAGAAACGCTGGGCTGGAAGAAGCACAAGCTGGAATCAAGATTGCCAAGAGAAAACATCAATAACCTCAGATATGCCGATGACACCACTCTTATGGCAGAAAGTGAAAAGGAACTAAAAGCCTCTTGATGAAAGTGAAAATGGAGAGTGAAAAAGTTGGCTTAAAGCTCAACATTCAGAAAATGAGGATCATGGCATCCGGTCCCACCACTTCATGGGAAATAGTGGGGAAACAGTGGAAACAGGGTCAGACTTTATTTTGGGGGCTCCAAAATCACTGCAGATGGTGACTGCAGCCATGAAATTAAAAGAC
Organism: Bos taurus; assembly: GCF_002263795.3. Taxonomy (NCBI): domain Eukaryota; kingdom Metazoa; phylum Chordata; class Mammalia; order Artiodactyla; family Bovidae; genus Bos; species Bos taurus. The sequence goes on along the minus strand of NC_037357.1, from coordinate 19,100,676 downwards.
ACTTACTCCTTGGAAAGGGAAAGTTATGACCAATCTAGATAGCGTATTCAAAAGCAGAGACATTCCTTTGCCAACAAAGGTTCGTCTAGTCAAGGCTATGGTTTTTCCTGTGGTCATGTATGGATGTGAGAGTTGGACTGTGAAGAAGGCTGAGTGCCAAAGAATTGATGCTTTTGAACTGTGGTGTTGGAGAAGACTCTTGAGAGTCCCTGGACTGCAAGGAGATCCAACCAGTCCATTCTGAAGGAGATCAGCCCTGGATTTCTTTGGAAGGAATGATGCTAAAGCTGAAACTCCAGTACTTTGCCACCTCATGCGAAGAGTCGACTCATTGGAAAAGACTCTGATGCTGGGAGGGATTGGGGGCAGGAGGAGAAGGGGACGACAGGATGAGATGGCTGGATGTCATCACTGACTCGATGGACATGAGTCTGAGTGAACTCCGGAGTTGGTGATGGACAGGGAGGCCTGGCGTGCTGCGATTCATGGGGTCGCAAAGAGTCAGACACGACTGAGCGACTGAACTGAACTGAACTGACACTGAACTGACCCCACACTGCCCACAAAGGTCCAGAGAAATGCCTAGATGTATTTTTACTATGATTATTTTTTGATTTTTAAAAAAATTTTGGTTATTACTCTTTTAACTTTCATTTTTATAGCTTCTATTACCTTTCTTTAGGTGTAGGGTTAGGTTATTTATTTGACTTTTTTCTTGTTTCTTGAGGTATGCCTGTATTGCTATGAACTTTCCCCTTAGGACTGCTTTTAAAGTGTCCCACAGGTTTTGAGTTGTTGTGTTTTCATTTTCATTAGTTTCTATGCAAATTTTGATTTCTTTTTTGATTTCTTCTGTGATTTGTTGGTTATTCAGCAGCGTGTTGTTCAGCCTCCATATGTTGGCATTTTTAATAGTTTTTCTCCTGTAATTGAGATCTAATTTTACTGCATGTGGTCAGAAAAGATGCTTGGAATGCTTTCTATTTTTTTGAATTTACCAAGGCTAGATTTATGGCCCAGGATGTGATCTATCCTGGAGAAGGTTCCATGTGTGCTTGAGAAAAAGGTGAAATTCATTGTTTTGGGATGAAATGTCCTATAGATATCAATTAGGTGTAACTGGTCTATTGTATCATTTAACGTTTGTGTTCCTTTTAATTTTCTGTTTAGTTGATCTAATCCATAGGTGTGAGTGGGGAATTAAAGTCTCCCACTATTATTGTGTTATTGTTAATTTCTCCTTTCATACTTGTTAGCATTTGTCTTACATATTGCGGCGCTCCCGTGTTGGGTGCATATATATTTATAATTGTTATAGCTTCTTCTTGGATTGATCCTTGATCATTATGTAGTGACCATCTTTGTCTCTTTTCACAGCCTTTGTTTTAAAGTCTATTTTATCTGATATAAGTATCGCTACTCCTGCTTTCTTTTGGTCCCTATTTGCATGGAAAATCTTTTTCCAGCCCTTCACTTTCAGTCTGTATGTGTCCCCTGTTTTGAGGTGGGGCTCTTGTAGACAACATATGTAGGGGTCTTGTTTTTGTATCCATTCAGCCAGTCTTTGTCTTTTGGTTGGGGCATTCAAACCCATTTACGTTTAAGGTAATTACTGATAAGTATGATCCCGTTGCCATTTACTTTATTGTTTTGGGTTTGAGTTATACACCGTTTTTGTGTTTCCTGTCTAGAGAATATCCTTTAGTATTTGTTGGAGAGCTGGTTTGGTGGTGCTGAATTCTCTCAGCTTTTGCTTGTCTGAGAAGCTTTTGATTTCTCCTTCATATTTGAATGAGATCCTTGCTGGGTACAATAACCTGGGCTGTAGGTTATTTTCTCTCATCACTTTAAGTATGTCTTGCCATTTCCCTCCTGGCTTGAAGAGTTTCTATTGAAAGATCAGCTGTTATCCTTATGGGAATTCCCTTGTGTGTTATTTGTTGTTTTTCCCTTGCTGCTTTTACTATTTGTTCTTTGTGTTTGATCTTTGTTAATTTGATTAATATGTGTCTTGGGGTGTTTCGCCTTGGGTTTATCCTGTTTGGGACTCTCTGGGTTTCTTGGACTTGGGTGATTATTTCCTTCCCCATTTTAGGGAAGTTTTCAACTATTATCTCTTCAAGTATTTTCTCGTGGTCTTTCTTTTGTCTTCTTCTTCTGGGACCCCTATGATTCGAATGTTGTAGCGTTTAATATTGTCCTGGAGGTCTCTGAGATTGTCCTCATTTCTTTTAATTCGTTTTTCTTTTATCCTCTCTGATTCATTTATTTCTGCCATTCTATCTTCTAATTCACTAATCCTATCTTCTGCCTCTGTTATTCTACTATTTGTTGCCTCCAGAGTGTTTTTAATTTCATTTATTGCATTATTCATTTTATATTGACTCTCTTTTATTTCTTCTAGGTCCTTGTTAAACCTTTCTTGCATCTTCTTAATCTTTGTCTCCAAGCTATTTATCTGTGATTCCATTTTGATTTCAAGATTTTGGATCAATTTCACTATCATTATTCGGAATTCTTTATCAGGTAGATTCCCTATCTCTTCCACTTTTGTTTGGTTTGGTGGGCATTTATCCTGTTCCTTTATCTGCTGGGTATTCCTCTGTCTCTTCATCTTGTTTTAAATTGCTGAGTTTGGGGTGTCCTTTCTGTATTCTGGCAGTTTGTGGAGTTCTCTTTATTGTGGCGTTTCCTCGCTCTGTGTGGGTTTGTACAGGTGGCTTGTCAAGATTTCTTGGTTAGGGAAGCTTGTGTCGGTGTTCTGGTGGGTGGAGCTGTATTTCTTCTCTCTGGAGTGCAATGAAATGTCCAGTAATGAGTTATGGGATGTCTATGGTTTTGGGGTGACTTTGGGCTGCCTGTATCTTGGAGCTCAGGGCTGTGTTCCTTGCTGCTGAAGAATTTGCTTGGTATGTCTTGCCCTGAAACTTGTTTCACCCAGAGAGGTTTACAGCGTTATATGGAGAAGAGAAGAGTGAGGAGGGAGTTAGAGGTGACCCGAATGAGATGAGGTGGAATCAGTAGAGGAGAGAGTGGGCTGCTCAGTAATCTCTTCCTTATGTGCACTCCACCACTGGACCGGTCAGAGTTGTTCACAGAGTTATATAGAGAAGAGAAGAAGGAGGAAGGTGGCAGAGGTGGCCAGGAGGATAAATGGGGGGAATGAAAAGGAGGGAGACAGATCCAGCCAGTAATCAGTTCCATAAGTGTTCTCTACCGTCTGGAACACACAGAAATTCACAGAGTTGGGTAGAGTAGAGAGGGGTTAGGGAGGAGACACAGGCGACCTGGTGGAGAAAAAGGAGAGTCCCAAAGGGAGAGAGAGCAGTTAAGCCAGTAATCTCGCTCCCTAGTGAAAATGGGTACTGAAGATTGGGTTCTTAAAGGTACAAAATTGGTAACAAATACATAAAAGCAAAACTTAAAAATCTAGAGTAGAGTTTGGAATTTTAAAAATACGATGTTAAAGAAAAGAAGAAGGAAAAGAAAGAGAGAAAAACGAACAAACAAAAACAAACAAGGTCGTGAAAATTATAAAGAAAATATAGGTACAAAATTGATAACTAATACAAAAAGCAAAAGTTAAAAATCTAGAGTAGAGTTTGGAATTTCAAAAATACAATGTTAAAAAAAGAAGAAGAAAAAGAGAGAGGAAAAAAAAAAAAAACAAGAACCAACAAAGTCGCATAAATTATAAAAAAAAATAGAGGTACAAAATTGATAACAAATACCAAAAAGCATAAATTAAAAATCTAGAGTAGAGTTTGGAATTTCAGATATACAATGTTATTTAAAAGAAGAAGAGAAAGAAACAGAGAAAAAGAAAAATAAAAAATAAAAAAGGGTCACAGAAATTATTAAAAAAAAAAATATATATATATAGGTACAAAATTGATAACAAATACCAAAAAGCTAAAATTAAAAATCTAGAGTAGAGTTTGGAATTTCAAAAATACAATGTTAGAGAAAAGAAGGAAAAAAAGGTCAAAAAATTATAAAATATATATATATATATATATGTATATGAAGTTTGCTTTTAAAAAAAAGGGTCTTTTTTTTGCAAAGTAATCGGTTATAAAAGTGGAAATTAAAGGAATAATAGAGGACTTAAATTTTTTTTAATTAAAAAAAATTAAAAAAAAAAAAAAGAAAGAAAGAATGATCGTACAAATAGTAAAAATATATCTAGGACTTTCTCTGGTTTTGTTGTGAGTATTGTGGGTTCAGTTCATTTTTGGCTAGTTCCTTGGTCTGACTTATATTTCTCAAGATCTATAGGCCCCTTCCTATGTAGTTGGTAGTAACCACAGGGTTTTAATCTATTGCCTGTAGCTTCCAAGGCGGTTCCCTCTGTTATAACTTCTTCTGTTTGCTGGTCTCTTCAGTGTCTGGTTTCTGCCCTGACACAAAGGGGACGGTGGAGGACACTTTTTTTTTTTTTTTTTTTAGGCTCACTTGTTCGGTCCCACTGAGGGGAGGTGGGGAGGTAGGGAGGGATGCTGCAAACAAATAACACTGGTGTGTGCTTGCAGTGCCTCAGCAACATTGGGTCTGCCCCCTGTTCACGGCGCGTGTAGCCTCTCTGCCCACACTGCTCAGGCTCTAGGTTGCTCCGCCGGGAACCATCCATGGCCGGCCCTGGGCTGCCTGTACTTCCCAGGTCCAAGCCGCTCAGGTTCAGGCACTCGGGTAGTCCTCAGAGGCATAGACTCTCGGTTGGGCCTGCGTTTTGTGCCCTTCCCAGATCCGAGCAGCTCAGGTGATGAGGTGTTTGGCACGCGCAATTGCTGTGACTTGTCGCCTCCCTGCCGCTCGGTTATCTAGGTGTGCACCAGCACACCTTCTCAGGCAGATGTTGACCGTCCAGACCCCCAAGAAGTTTTAGTTAGCAAAGAAGCCTGCTTACAGTTTTGTAGATAATGTCTCTCTGGGGCAGCGATTGTCCCCTTCCGGCTCTGGCTGCCTATCACCAGAGGGGGATGGTCTGCCGCCGGTATCTCTGTTCAGTCCTTTGTTCCGTGCGCGGGCGTGGCGGTGTCATAGGTTAGGGCTGGCTTTTCGCGTGGTAGATATTCCACAGTCTGGTTTGCTAGCCCAAATTATTTCGCTCAGATAGCGCTCGGGGTATTCAGGCCAGATTCTTGCGATGCAGCCCGCGCCGCGCCTCCCTGCCCAGCCCCCACTTGCTAATGGCGGATGCAGGTGTCTGCACTGCTTCTCTGCTGGGGGAGTTAGCGTAGGGCTCGCAATGTGCGGGTTTTAATTGTTTATTTATTTTTCCTCCCTGTTATGTTGCCCTCTGTGCTTCCAAGGCTCGGCACAGATTCGGCAGTGAGAAGGTTTCCTGGTGTTTGGAAACTTCTCTCTTTTTAAGACTCCCTTCCCAGGACGGAACTCCGTCCCTCCCTCTTTTGTCCCTTTTTTTGTCTTTTATATTTTTTCCTACCTCCTTTTGAAGACTTGGGGTGCTTTTCTGGGTGCCTGATGTCCTCTGCCGGCATTCAGAAGTTGTTTTGTGGAATTTACTCGGCGTTTAAATGTTCTTCTGATGAATTTGTGGGGGAGAGAGTGTTCTCCCGGTCCTACTCCTCCGCCATCTTAGCTCCTCCCCCGACCACAGCTTTCTTATCCATTCATCTGCTGATGGACATCTAGGTTGCTTCCATGTCCTGGCTATTATAAACAGTGCTGCGATGAACACTGGGGTACACGTGTCTCTTTTAATTCTGGTTTCCTCATCAGAATTGATGCTTTTGAACTATGGTGTTGGAGAAGACTCTTGAGAGTCCCTTGGACTGCAAGGAGATCCAACCAGTCCATCCTAAAGGAGATTACTCCTGGGTGTTCACTGGAAGGACTGATGCTGAAGCTGAAACTCCAATACTTTGGCCACCTCATGCAAAGAGTTGACTCATTGGAAAAGACCCTGATGCTGGGATGGATTGGGGGCAGGAGGAGTGGGGGATGACAGAGGATGAGATGGCTGGATGGCATCACTGACTCGATGGACGTGAGTTTGGGTAAACTCCGGGAGTTGGTGATGGACAGGGAGGCCTGGTGTGCTGCGATTCATGGGGTCGCAAAGAGTCAGACACGAGTCAGTGACTGAATTGAACTGAGTGCAGAGGAGCATGAATGTGAAAGAACATGGCCTTCTCAGGGAAGAACACATATTCTGGCCTCATGGGAGACGAAGAGACTTAATGATATAACTTGCAAATGATGAAGGGAAAAAAGATAAGTGGCCCAAGGCAAAGAAACATGAGTTGGATGTGGTAAGCTCCACTGAGATCCAATTTCTTTTCAAATCTACCATTTGGGTGTCAGTGCAGGGTCAGAAGAAGAGGGAGACAGAGCACCCATGGTCACCGTACTCCAACACCACGTGAGCCTTTCACATGCACAAGCACAACATGTCTGCTGCCCCGTGGAACAGGGCGTGGCTGTGGGTGCAGACATCGAAGGCAAGGACCATGGTGTCACCAGAGAAGCCATAAAGGCAGCCATTAACCACATGTTAAACCAGGTCAGTCCTGTTGGGACCATCTTGAGAAGAGGAATGACCACCTCCGTGGCCACCTGCAGTAGTGCTTGAATGCAAGTGTCAGATGCATTTTGAGTTTCAGCAGCCATGTATGGAGACCCCAAGGATTGGCAGCCCTTAGTGGATCCCTCCAAGAGCCCGTGAGCCAGATCTCTATCCTGCCTCCCTGAGGCAGACTCTAGACTTAGCCCTCACCACCTGGCTGAGGGCTGGCCTCCAGATATCCTAGAGGATCTGCCTGCCTAAGCCATGCTTCTGGTACCTCCCTTGGGAGGCCTGGCATGGCCACACCTCCTGGCATCCCTTCCTGGGGTCAGGTGTGGGCCTGTTACTGACACTACTTGCCTGCCTGTCCAGATCTTTGATGCTCCTCCTTCTGTCAAAGCATTGAGTGTCAGCACTGAAGTAGTGTTCACCAGGGCTTCCATACGTGTAGGTAAACACACACACACACTGACAAAAGGTCATTCACATTATCAACTTTATATTATATGTGCAAAGCTCCTACAAAAGATGTCTCTCAAATTTGATCCACTCATGAATGGAATGAAAGCACCGGTTTCCCTGCTTTCTTAATGTTAGATTTTCCAACCAACATTGTACATGTTATAGGGAAAAGGCGAGTCTTAAGTTCTTTGGTTTGCATGTGTGTGTTTGTTTGTTTTTTGCATGTGTTTGAATAATACTCGGGGGCAGACAAAAAGCATTTGAATGAAAATTATACCAGATATTCACTGGACTTCTGGAACTATTCTCTGTGGATTGCCTGATCAAGAACTTGGCCCATCGATCATTGGTCAGTGTGAGGGTGTCCCTGGTAAATCCAGACTTGTGTCTGGTTTTTGTAGTGATGGCATTCTGGCTTAGGACAGTGACATTAACCAGTGAAGTTCAGTGGAACCGGGAATCCTTAGTGTCAGAGTTGCCACCCTCGTCCTTCCCTCAGGATATATGGGCTCCATGCTGCCACAACATAGGGCTGGACCAGGGTATGAAAATTGTCGTGTGTCATCTTCTGGGACTTGGTTCAGTCACTAAGAGTAGATCTACATCTGGAAGAGTAATGGCTGCCCCAGTAGACCCACATCACTTGTCACAATCAGCAGAGAAACTCAGACCACACATAGCAGGAACTGGACCTTCATGTCGGTGCCACTGTGGCTGGAGACTAGGACGAAATTGTAGCCTGTGTCCTAGCCTGTGTCCCTGGGATACAGACAGATGGAAAAAGAAATCACTGGAGGGATATAGTGACAGAAAAACGAATGGGGAGGCAGACGGAAGGCTGAGAGGACACCAGTACTGGAAGCAAGGCACAGACTAGCCTGCATTTGCCTCTGTCTAGAGGAGACTTGTGCCCTAGGGGCTTCCAAGATACTCACAGCCTTTCCAGTCTGAGTCCACCCTTCCTCCAAGCATCACCAGAATACCTCCGTGCCTGGAGATCCATCCCAAATATCATGAGATGACCACCAGTCAATCCCAAAGTCTTGGCAGAAAGGTGGTCTAGGCCTTTCATGTCTTGGCATTCCTTCGGTGGGGAAAAGAATCAGAACAAAAAGCAGAAAAGGAACCCAGAATGGGCAGGCCCCTACTGATCCTGTTCTCCTATAACCTTCCTGTCACCCATTCATTTATCTCCTAGGTGAGACCACATTCAAGGAAAAACATGAGTAGAATTAGGCAGCGATCCCCTGCTCTCTGAATGTGTGTGTGGGGGGGGGTGGGGGGAGGTGGGGTGTGGAAGGGGCAGGTGAGCCTTAGCGATTTACAAGGTCCTTGACCTCCACTGGAAGAACAGAGTTCTAAAGGTGCACACCAGGTTCAGGAGTTATGTGTGCTGCTATATGAATGTGCCTGTGCACTGAGACCCTCCTTCTGAGTGTCAGGATATCCTGTGTTTCACATAGATGCCCTTGCATCATCACATTTATCCTTACATCAATAGTTATGAGGGAGAAACATACAGCCTGGCCCATAAAAAGCCCTCAATAAATGGAAAAAATTATGCTCACTCTCTCAAGTCTTCCCCAGGTTCAAAATGCCTTGGTCTCTTATAACACAGAAAACATGCCCATTGATTAATTTTGTAATTGATAACCACAGATCCTGTATTTGGAGTACTGGTGAGAAGTAGTCCCACCTGCTCCATCATCCAAATCTCAGCATGTTTCTCTCCTGCCTGCTGACTTGGACTTGCATAGCTAAGTCTGGTAGCTCACATCTTAATGGATAAGTTATTCTTTAACACCAGTAGGTCATTATACTGAGACAAAGAAAGAAATTTCAGCTGTAATGACTGTATAGAAGACCTTCAACCTCCACATACAGAGGAACCCCTTGGGCGGGAGGTCACACATTGCAGCTTTGGGGATCCCTTGACCGTGATGGCAAGATGTGTGTTGCTGACACCTGCAGTCTTGAAGGTCCTTTTGAATAATTGGGGAGAAACCTGAGCCCACCACCCAGCGGGCACATCTTCAATCAGGACAGACTATCACAGTCTTGCTTTATTTTCCTCAGGAGGATGATTTCAATGAGCACAAGGTTTTAATGACCTCCTTAGCCCTCCTTGCCTTAGGCTGTCCAGGCACCCAAGTTTGCCCCCTCAATCCAAAGTTACATGAGCCTTGTGCAAGCATGTGCCCTACATGTGTGGCGGCCATGTGGAACAGGGTGTGACTGTGCATGTGCACATAGAAGACAAGGACCATGGCTTCGCCCGAGGAGCAGTATGGGTAGCCACCCACCCCATGTTGGACAAGGTCAACATATAAATGAACTGGAGGGTGAACAATGGCTCCTACTTATTCCTCTTGCTTGTGGTACTGTTGGCACAAGTTCCACTGAAAGAAGTTCCCTGTGGCCTGAATTTGGCCCAGGGTGCGGCAATCACAATTTGTGGGGGACAGAAATCTGCAGAGACCTGATTTCTCATGTTAGGGTATTGGAGGCAAATACAAAGCTACATAAGAAACAAAGCTTTAATTTTCCCTATTAAACTGACAGCACACCTTCACTCCTCCATTTGCTTTAGAAGGTTAACTTTGGAAAACGTGTCAGTTCTTCATCTGCCTCTTTATATGTGTGGAAATCATTTAAAAAGCTCAATAAGCCTCTTGCCAATGTGACAACTCAGGAATGCTCCTTTAAGGACCTGGCAGGAAAATCCTTGCAAAGCGTGGTGCTAGGTCAGAGAACAACTTAAGCAGTTGAAACCAGAAAGTGCTAGAGCTCCTGGACACTCAGAGAAAGAAAAGACCATCAAAGCAGTGCACAAGAGTCAGTAAAGCTGCAGGAGAAAATCATGAAAAGGTGAGGGAAGGTAGCATCTCAGGAGGATTACAGCATCCGCAGAAGCAAGAGGTGTTCCTTCTCAGAACTCCCTCAGGTTATGTTATTATGCAAGAGGAGGAAACATTATAAACAAAATTAAACAGTGTGCAGAAAGTGCAGAGGTAGGGAAATCATCTCCTGGCAGAGAGGACCACAATTCACTAGGAAAATGAAAAGTGAAGACTTGAACCCAATATTAATGCCTAACATTCAATAGAGGTCCAAATTCACAAACTTCACACCTATCCACGTGCTTTACTATCTTCTATATCACAGTTATGGCCACCCAATGGTAGTGTGAGTGAACACGATTAGATGACAGGAGAAAGAGCCCTGAACTCACAGTGTCTCCCATATGTTTCACACCAAAGATCCTTGTCCTCTCCACTGTCAGTCCACTCTCCGAGCCTCTTCCTCATACCCCTGCTGACCCAAATTTCCCTAATCAAGAGGAAGCAAGACCTTAAATGGGGGAACTACTGGGCCCTTTCCCTCCCCAAAATGAGCTCCCCTTTCTGCTCACCCACTCCTGTAGCACAACACCACAAACAATGTGTAACTTCCCCTTCACTGTGGTACTAACAACACCTTCTTCCTTGAGAGTGCAGATAAGGTCCCCTTGAGGCAGTATCATTCCCACCAACCTGAAGACGCATATGGAAGTGAAGCCACCACCTAGCAGAAAAGGCTATCTAGCAGATCCACAAGGGGAGAGACAGATACAGCCTGGGGGCATAGCCCTCTCCAGCAAGAGGAAACCAAGGTTTTCATCCTCCAGTCGTCACACCTGACTCAGGAGTTTCCTGGACATCCAGGCTCATTGGTGCATGCCCGGAAGGAAACAAAGGCCTGTATCAAGGACGGCTCATTGACAAGACCTACCTGACTTCCTTTTTCCAACCAATGTGCAGAGTGTGCTCAGCGGAAGAGTGCCAAAAGCAAACGTGGAAAGTTCTAAAAACATACCCACACACAGAGATGAGACACCTCACAATTCACAATATCCCTGCTCTGCACAATGGCACAGAATTCTGACAACAAGCGACTTTCAACTTCTGCCCAGAGCTTACATTACCCAAGGCTTTTGCGGCACAGATGTCTGATTCAGGCCAGAGGTAGCTTACCGTCCAGACCCAACATTTCCCATAACCCTTGCTTAGAGTAGTCTGACACAAGCCAGAGCGCACTACACCCAGAACCCCTCATTTTGAATGTCCCTTGCGGCATTGAAGTCTGACTCACCAGAGCTATCTTACCATCTGGATGCAACATTTCCCATGACCTTGACTTTAGAGAAGTCTGACTCAGGTGAGAGACAACTGATGCCCTGATCCCCACATTTCCTATGACCTCTGTGGCTCAGAAATCTGACCCAGGCCAAAGGGAACTTAAGAGCTGGGCCAAACATTTCCCATGACCCTTGCTTTAGAGAATTCTGACTCAGGCCAGAGCCAACTTACACCCTGAACCCCACATTTCCTATGTCCTTTAGAGAGGGTATCAGGCAGGAAGGAAAGGCGTCTCCAAATGGAGGAGATAGGCAGCAAGTGTCAGACACTTTTTCTCTCTCCCTTAAGCAGCAGGAGGAAACAAACTACAAGTGTCGGATTTTTCCCTTCTCTAATTTCTTTTAAAATTTTGTGTTGCCATGACTTCACCTGGTTCCACCTGAACTTAACTTGCCTCAAACCCTGAGGTAACCATTCATTTTTCTTATGGAAATGTTTTTCTTAAGCTATGTTAGTGAACTATGTATTTACCCTAGACTCTGTCTTTCTTCACATTGGTTCTGCCTAAGACTCAGAAGGGACTTGACAAGCCAGGATGTTTTAGTCCTGCAAGTGTTCTTTTAAGCTATGCTTCAAGGAGGCTATCACTTTGCTTGGAAACCTGCCTTCCTTCAAGATTCATGTCAATGGTTTTATGGCACAGGACAACTCACCTTGTGCCAATGCTATCACAAAATGCATGATGTGGGTGAGGAGCCTGGTGCCAGTCTCTGAGTTGTGAGACGTTTCCTTTCTCTAATTAGCAGCATGCTGGTAGTGATATCAGTTCAGTTCAGTTCAGTCGCTCAGTCGTGTCCGACTCTTTGCGACCCCATGAATCGCAGCACGCCAGGCCTCCCTGTCTATCACCACCTCCCGGAGTTCACTCAGACTCACGTCCATTGAGTCAGTGATGCCATCCAGCCATCTCATCCTCTGCCATCCCCTTCTCCTCCTGCCCCCAATCCCTCCCAGCATCAAAGTCTTTTCCAATGAGTCAACTCTTCCCATGAGGTGACCAAAGTACTGGAATTAGCGATGTAACTTCTGGCTAAAGACTAGCATGGGGACACTCTTTCTGCCCCCTTCTGATGTCTACATCACAAGCTTACACTATCTACTTCATACATTTATAAAACTGTATTACACAAGCACTCTGAGTGATTAGGCTCATCACTGGCGCAGAATTGAATTCCTCTCCTCTGGAGGCCAAGAATCCCCAATTCTTTCCATGCTCAACAACATTTCTCCTTGCGGTACACAGGTCTGACACAGGAACGTGCTACCTTACAACCTGAACCCAATATTTCCCATGACCCATGCTCTAGAAAACTCTGACTTGGGCCAGAATCAATTTATTTCCTGAAACCCACATTTCCTATGTCATTTACGACAGAAAGTATGACTCAGGCCAGAGCTAATTTAACACCCAGACCCAACATTTTCCATGGTCCTTGTGGCACAGAAGTTTGACTCAGGACAGAAGTAACTTATGCTCCTGACCCAACATTTCGCATGCTCCTTGCAGAGAAGTCTGACTCAGGAAAGAGCCTATTTAACACCTGGACCTAACATTTCCCATGATCCTTGCTTTAGTGAAGTATGACTCAGGCCAGAGCTGACTTACTACCCCAACCTAACATTTGCGATCCGCTATGTGGCACAGATGTTTGAATCAGGCCAGAGAATCTTTACTACCCAGACCCAACATTTCCCATGACCCTTGCTTTAGAGAAGTCTGACTCAGGCCAGAGCCACCTTAGGCCTGGAACCCCACATTTTCTATGCCATTCATGATACACAAGTCTGACACATGCCAGAGCAAACTCACCACCCGGACCCAGCATTCCCCATGCCGGTGGGAAAAGGGAAGTCTGACTCAAATTAGAGCCATTTGACGTTCAGGATCCAACATTTCTATGGCCCTGTGTAACACAAACGTCTGACTCAGGCTAGAGCAAACTTTTTCCCCAGACCCAATATTTACCATGACCTTCTTGTGACACAGAGTCTAACTCAGGCCAGTGCCATCTTACCACCCACACCCAACTTTCCCCAAGCACCATAGTACACAGAATTCTGACAACATGCCACAGCCAATTTCTCCTCTGGAGCCAACAATCGCCATGTCCACAAGCTACCAATGCCACTCTGGGCCTTCTTTAGGACTTTCACAAGGCACTTGGGTTGTGTGAGCTTTGAAGGAAGTAGAGTCTGGCAGGTATCTCAGTAGAACATACCAAGAGTAGCTGCTGACTTTCAGCTGTCTCTTTATGGCAAACAGGGACATCTCAACAGGAGAGCTGAGCTCAACCAAGTACAGTCAACCTCAATGTGCACCTCCCAGGAGACCCTCAGAATACTCTTCTAGGCCACAGTATAGGAGGGGCAGTGGCCACGTTTCCTGAGCTATTTTTAACAGCCTAAGGCAGTGCCCAGACTGAAGCAGGAACACAAGAACTTGTCTAGCAGTGACATCTAATAGTCTGAGGAATGCTGTAAAGAAGGGTAAAGCCCCCGTTATAAAAGTCTCACCTGTGCCTGAAGGCAATCTATTCTCATGTCTTACTCAAGGATGTGCATTTCTATCATCGGTCCTCATGCTTTGCCGATCCCAGGCAGGGACAAGTATGTGGAAGGGGAAGAAAACACTTTTTGGATACAGGAAGCTTCTCACATTTTTCACACCACAGTCCCTTGTTCTTAATCATTATGAGCAGCTGCATCCAGTGCTGCTCTGCCCTACCCTCTGCCCACCTGCAACCCACAGGCCTCAGAAGGAGAGACCACGGTCTATATGCCATTCCATCTTTCCTGATCAGAGAGACTCCTGCCCTCGTGTGACCCTGTAACCTCTATAAGCCTCTCTGAAAGAAGAGACAATCAAACTGGCTGGCCAATCAGCCGTGAAATCCATTTATTTCAACATGTATTCTCCCCAATTTGGGGGACATTTACCTGACCTGTTATTTCTACTACAGTAAAAACACACTGTGTCACCCCCAGATAACCATGTTGACTGGAAATGAAATGGAGATGGAGGTGTGGGAACCACTGACTTTTGAAGCAAGAAAATGTTACTTAAGAAGGCTTCTCACAGCTTCATAAATAACATCACCAGATATGGGGCCAGCTAAACCCAGTTCTATCATCCATCTACACCATATGTGGGGGGAGGAGCTCTGTTACCATGGCAATGTAATGATCCATTCTATACAACGAATGTCCCCTGCAAAATAGAGCTTTATCTATTTCTTACAAAGAGTACTCAAATCACAGGATTTGAGAAGATTAAGAAATAAACCAATGAAAAGAACTGAGGATAGTTCTTGCTTCTATTAGCCTTCGTATCAGTGGTGGTTGTGGTGGATTTCTTATTAGCATCAGCACCAGCAAAAGCACTATCATGGCCACCACCATCATCGTCATTTCCAGTAGGCTAACATGCCACTCCAAATGACTGCTGGTATCCTGATGAACCTAGTTTCTGCACATAACAGGAAAGCAGTATAGAAAAGAAAGATACCCCATTGCAAAATAATCGCCTTCAAATGCCAAATATTTCCCATTTCTCTGTCACCCACAGAGATCAGGGGCAAGCATGAGCTTGACACAGATAACTTAGATTGAAGACCTTAGACTGAAGACATTACCATTCCCACCCGAGAGGAAACATTCATTATTTGAACTTGATACAGGTAACTTGATAAATTCATTCATTGATACGGATAACTTGACACAGATAACTTGATACATTCATCGATTGAGCTTGATAAATATAATTTAGATCGAAGACCTTAGACTGAAGGCATTACCATTCCCACCTGAGAGAAAACATTCATCAAATATATGCCTCAGGAGGCTAAGTGACTATGCAGGGCTAGGGAACAGCACCAGGAATAGCACAGAGGAGCCAGGTCACATCTGACCTGTACTGAGTAGCGTCCACTTGTCTTGCTCAAGACTGTCAGTTCTTGAGACTGCCGCCAACGGGCAAAACACTCTTTGCGAATGCTCTGCCTTGTGACTGCTTCCTAAGAAGACAATAGTCAGCAGAAGTACGCATGAAAAAATTCACTGGGGCCCTGCCCCCTCCAAAGAAGAGATTCAGGATGACTGGGATGCAATGGGCAGCCAGTACAAGCCTGTGTGGAAAGGAGAGAAGGGGCCACGGTTAGTGTTAAGTTTCACAACTCTTTTGTCTAGCAGATGAGCCGGGCTTGGTCACCATCATGTCTCATGGTGACTGAACACAGGTTAGGAGAAACCTTTCTCTCAGTATTATACATTTCAGTCTGTCACCGCATGAGGAATCCACAATGACACCCATCATCCAAGGATTTAAAGTAATTTAACCCATTAAAAGTGTAAAAGAAAAGAGGATGAATGTCAATGTGCTGGGAAAAGGCCACACACTCTAGTCTCCCACCAAAAAGGAAATGTGTAATTTGAACATCGGTGGGTGAAATTCAGGACTTGTGATGCCAGCTTCTGACTCAAACTTGTACCACTAATAAACCAGAGGAACCAGAGCTGTCTGTTGAGACCGAAGGTTAGAAGGCTCTTTGAGTACATTTCTACTGAACATTTTCTCCTCCCACTTCAGTTGAGCAAATGACCTCACCTGAATGTTGATAAATTAATCAACACAGAGAAAAGAAATAACTTAATATACAAAGAGGAAGAGTAGAAACCTTTCTGTCACTGCCAGGTAACAGTCACCCTCTGGCCAGCAGAGGGTTCACACCCTGGAAACTCTTCACAGGTGCAGGTGTGAAGCCATGTCAGCCGCCACATGAGGTGTCTAAGTTGACCAGTGCAGAATGTCACTCTCAGTAAGGAAAAGCCGAGTCCAGGGCTGCCTCTTGCTTTACAGCAGGACTAAGGACTTGTGGTTTCCAATAAGATGCTTCAGTAACTCCTGAGGTAACTTGAGGGACCAGAGAAAGGAAACAAGCGTGTAAATGAAATGATGCCAAAGTGTAAAGAGCTGGGGCAGGAAAAGGAAACGGTGGCAAGAAAAGGAGTTGAACCTAATACCATCCCTTTCTGCTCCAGTAGGTGGATTCACAAAGTGGGGGACAATATTCCTTGAGCACCAACTGTACCCTAAGTACTTAATAAAGGTTATCACACTGGATTCTCACAACATCCAAGACAGCATGCTAGAGATCCCATTGTGCAAAAGAGGGGGGAGTCAAGCTCAAATGTGATACTAAGAGAGAGCTGAGAGACTTTCAGATTCAGATACTGGAGGCTTTTTGTGTATGAAACACTTAGTATAATCCCAGCAATGTCTGCAAGGAAACACACAGCCAAGAATTACTTGAAGGGTGAAAATTTGAAGAAGTATTGATTCCTGACTTGACAATCACTTCTGTTATATTCCCAGGAACCTTATCACATGTAAAAGGGGTCTGGGAATCCACCACTGACCACCACCCGCTTGGTCCACAGGTTCCATTTTAGACTTTTTCACAGACAGAAATATTTTCAATTACCTTCAGATCCATATTGTCATATTTGGGAAAACGGCACCCAGGCAGCACAAATTCCTCATTCATGTGGTTTATTTTCAACAGGCCAAGCCAGTCTATCCCTCTGCTGCCAGCTAGTACATGTATTTCCAAGCAGAATAAAAAGAGAGATCAACCCTTTGATGGTAAACCATCAAAATCATGTGATTTTGAAAACTGACATTCTAAAAGTCAATGTGTCTGCAACACAGGCAACAATGAACAGAGGATCATGATTAAGGACTGGAAAAAGATACCACTGTCTTATTTAAGGAACTGATTCAATTAACAGCTTCCACCACAGAATTAGCAAACCATGTCCAGGGAGAGACCTTGACACTGTTTTCTTAGGGACCCAGGAAAAGCATTTCAGCACCATCTTCAGTTATGCTACAGGTGACAGGAAACAAAGCTTACCCTCTGCCCAGCATATTTGGCCCACATAACATAAGTTTGATCTTACGTGTCTAGTGGATCAGGCCAGTTGGTTCCAAATCCACTCTTCACTTGACAGTCCCCTAGGCTGACCAGCACTGGACTTTTCCATCACACGTCCTAGAGGAGACCTGCAAGAAGACTGCCTGTGGGTAGACAGACTAGCACAACTGCAGGAAAATCAAGTAACTTGGAAATTCATATAGGTGGGTGTCTGGGGCAAACACACCGTTTCCCTTATGTAGAGAAGCTTCCAAAAACATTGAGCTCTGGAACCCAATCATGCTACATCTTCCCATGATCAAGTAGGCCAAATGTTATGAAAGGTAACATAAGACAGAGACTGATCTTCAGAGATATGGCTGCCTCTTGAAAATGAACCACTGGTTCATCCTGCTTTAACCAAATATCACAGAGTAATTATGGAACATTACAGTGAAAGGCCATGACACTTGAAGAAGGACAGTCTCAGAGAACACCTTTTACTTTTTCTTTTCTCAGAGCTTGGGCCAGTGGACAGTTTGACATCAGTCGCTGCTGTTAAACAAGGGTTAAAAAACCAATCAGAAAATTTTTCCTTATTTATGCAAAAAAGATAATGGAAAACTTTTACAGAAAACTTATGAAACAGCCCTGGACCTACATGTAACTGGGTTAAATGACACCAAACACTTACATTTTCGGCAGAAGATCCCAAACTCCATTAATCGCAGACGTAGTCAGATGAAATGCATTCAGTGTCATAACACATCAAAGACAAAGTCATATGATTAATTCTGCATTTAAAAATCAACACTATGCCCCAATGTTTATTCTCAAGGATGTTTATGAAGAAGGAACAATACCAGAATATAAACAAAATTACTCTATCAAACAAGAAATTATAATACAAACTAAAGCATAATCAGAAGTGAAGTTCATTTCCTCTCAATTGAAATTTGCACAAAACTATTTAAAGAAATACTAGGGTGCCCCAGGGACACAATTTACTGAATGCAGTGGGATGAACATGTAAAATGAAAATGTTAAGAGCATCCAGTCTTGGCTGACAAGAGGGGCTCATGCACATCCACAGTGACTGTGCACATTCGAGCACCCAGCCGGTCCATTCAATTCAGAATATGCCCACTGAAAATACGTTTATTTGAAGAGTATTTGTGAAACACGACGAAGATCGCAGTTAAGCAAAGTCAAATGATTTCAATGCCCTAAAAAGGCCCACTCCATTATAATGTATAATGAAAACAAAAGGAGAACGCTGGGTGCATGATATCTTTCTCAGTTTGAAAGAAAGCAACAGCCCAAGAGAAGGCTCTTCTCTTATTTGTAACCTTCAAACATCACCAAGTATTTTAAGGGCCATTTGTGCTTGAACAGAATGATCTTAAACACACACAAAATGCAAAACTGCCTTCAAAGGTGACTGAAGACCATGTCCAGGGTCTGTGAACAAGCCCCAAGCCGATCAAGCGGTCTGTGTACTCAATTTTCTCGTTAACATTCTCAGGATTTGTGTTCCATTTTAAGGCAAAACCACGAAGGAGACTAATCTGAAAGTTAACAAAGAAATGATATTAAACTTAAAGCCATGTTGTTAAATGAAACACAGAACACCAAGGCAGCCAAGGTCTGTCAGCTTTCGAAATAGCGCCCGAATGCCCTCAGAGACTTACTTTCTCCTTTCACGTGGAAAATAACAGAAACACTCTCAATGGTTAAGAAATGGTTAAGAAAGTTACCTAGGACTGTTACTTTATCACCATGCATGTCTCTGGTCAAATACACCCTCCTTTCTAGAGACTGTATCATGCTAGCTGCACCAAGAGTCTACTTTCTCTGATTATTTTTCTACTTACCATTCATGTACATAATCCATATCTTTGGCTATTTGGGGACGTTTGTGTTTCCATATGAATTGTGAAATTTTTTGTTCTAGTTCTGTGTGTGTGTGTGTGTGTGTGTGTGTGCCTGCACGTGTGGAAGCCCTGACGCACACACACTTACAAAATTCATTCACATTCTCAACTTTACATAATATGTGCAAACCTCCTAAAAAGATGTCTCCCATATTAGATCCACTCATGAATGGAATGAAAGTACCTGTTTCCCTGCATTTTTAATGTTAGATTTTCAATCATCATTGTACATTTTATAGGGAAAGGCGCATCTTAATTTCTTTGATTTGAATGTGTCACATAATATCCGGGGGCAGACTGAATAACATTTGAATGAAAATTATACCGGATATTCACTGCACTTCTGTAACTAGCCATTCTGTGGGTTGTCTTTTCACCTTGTTTATACTTTCCTTTGCTGTTTAAAAGCTTTTAAGTTTAATCAGGTCCCACTTGTTTACTTTTGTTTTTATCTCCATGACTCTAGGAGGTGGGTCATAGAGGATCTTGCTTGGATTTATGTCATCAAGTGTTCTGCCTATGTTTTCCTCTAGGAGTTTTATTGCTTTTGGCCTTACATTTAGGTCTTAAATCCATGTTGAGTTTACCTTTGTGTATTGTATTAGGAAGTGTGCTGATTTCATTCTTTTACATTTAGCTGTCCAGTTTTCTGAGCACCATTTATTGAAGAGACTGTCTTTGCCCCATTGTATATTCTTGCCTCCTATCTCAAAAATAAGTTACCCATAGGTGCATGGGTTTATTGCTGGGCTTTCTATCTTGTTCCATTGGTCTATGTTTCTGTTTTTGTGCCAGTGCCATACTGTCTTGATGACTGTAGCTTTGTAGTATAACCTGAAGTCAGGAAGCGTGATTCCTCCAGCTCCATTCTTCTTTCTCAAGACTGTTTTGGCTATTTGGGGACGTTTGTGTTTCCATATGAATTGTGAAATTTTTTGTTCTAGTTCTGTGAAAAATGCCACCGGTAATTTGATAGGGATTGCATTAAATCTGCAGATTGCATTTGGTAGTATTTTCGCAATATTGAGTCTTCCTACCCAGGAACACGGAATATCTCTCCATCTGTCCATCTCATCTTCGATTTTTTCACTAGTGTCTTAGAGTTTTTATCTATAGTTCTTTCATCTCCTAAGGTAAGTTTATTCCTAGATATTTATTTTTTTGTTGCAATGGTGAATGGGATTTATTCCTTAATTGCACTTTTTGATTTTTCATTGTTAGTATATAGAAATGTAGGTGATTTCTGTGTATTGATTTTGTATCCTGCAACATTGCTAAATTCACTGATTAGCTCTAGTAATTTTCTCATACTATCTTTAGGGTTTTCTATGTACAGTATCATATCATCTGCAAACAGTGAGAGCTTTACTTCTTTTCGGATCTGGATTCCTTTTATTTCTTTTTCTTCTCTGATTGCTGTAGCTAGGACTTCCAGAACTATGTTGAATAATAGTGGTGAAAGTGGACACCCAGGTCTAATTCCTGATCTTAGGAGGAATGCTTTCCATTTTTCACCATTGAGAAGAATGTTTGCTATAGGCTTGTCATATATGGCCTTTCCTATGTTGAGCTTGGTTCCTTCTATGTCCTTCTTGTTCCTTCTATGTCATCCTTTCTTGAAGAGTTTTAATCATAAATAGGTGCTGAATTTTTCAAAAGCTTTTTCTGCATCTATTGAGATAATCATATGGTTTTAATCTTTCAACTTGTTAATACGGTATATCAATTGATTGATTTCCATATAATGAAGAATCCTTGCATCCATGGAATAAATGCAACTTGATCATGGTGTATGAGCTTTTTGATGTGTTGCTGAATTCTTTTTGCTAAAAGTTTGTTGAGGATTTTTGCATCTATGTTCATCAGTGATATTGGCCTGTAATTTTCCTTTTTGTGTGTTGTCTTTGTCTGGTTTCTGTATCAGGGTGATGGTGGCCGCGTGGAATGAATTTAGAAGTGTTCCTTCCTCTGCAATTGTTTGAAAGACTTTTAGAAGGATAGGCATTAGCTCTTCTCTAAATGTTTGATAGAATTCTCCTGTGAAACCATCTGGTCCTGGGATTTTGTTTTTTGGGAGTTTTTTTTTTTTTTTTTTTTTTATCACAGCTTCAATTTTAGTGCTTGTAATTGGGTTGTTCATAATTTCTATTTCTTACTGGTTCTGTCTTGGCAGATTGAACTTTTCTAAGAATCTGTCCATTTCTTCCAGGTTATCTATTTTATTGCCGTATAGTTGTTCATAGTAGTGTCTTATAATCCTTTGTATTTCTGCATTGTCTGTTGTAACCTCTCCTTTTTCACTTCTAACTTTGTTGCTTTGATTCTTCTCTCTTTTTTTCTTGATGAGACTGGCTAAGAGTTTTCTTCCAAAAGGAAGAAAGAATTCAATCTTCTTCAAGGGAAGATTTCAACTTTCCTTGAAGCCTGAAAAAAGGAGACCTCAAACACAATAACTTAAAAAGAAGTGAAAAGGCAGAGAAATACTGCACAAGTGATGGAACAAACTAGAAACACAGAAGTCAAAATAATTGAAGAGGAAATAGGAAAATTACCTGAAAAAGAATTCAGAATAATGTTTGTAAAGATGATCAAAAACCTTGAAAACAAAATGGAGAAAATGCAAGAATCAATTAACAAAGACCTAGAAGAATTAAAGAATAAGCATACAGAGACAAAAAAACAAAATTACTGAAATGAAAAATACTCTAGAAAGAATCAATAGCAGAATACCTGAGGCAGAAGAATGGATCAGTGAGCTGGAAGATCAAACTGTGGAAATAACTTCAGAAGAGAAGAATAAAGTAAAACGATTAAAAAGAAATGAGGACAGTGTCAGAGATCTCTGGGACCATATCAAACACACCAACATTCCAACTACAGGCTTCCCAGAAGAAGAGGAAAACAAATGGTACGAGAAAGTTTTTGAAGAGATTATAGTTGAAAACTTCCCCAACATGAAAAAGGAAATAGCCAATTAAGTCCAAGAGGCAGAAAGAGTCCCATACAGGATAAACTTTCATGACTATCCCTGTGACTGAAAAGTTTTGGTAATAAAACACTTGTAGGGTTCCTGATGTAGTTTGTGGAATTCACCAGCAGATGGCACTGCTCTACTACCTTTTCGAGTTAAATGACACTG
Source organism: Bos taurus (assembly GCF_002263795.3). Lineage (NCBI taxonomy): Eukaryota > Metazoa > Chordata > Mammalia > Artiodactyla > Bovidae > Bos > Bos taurus. The sequence goes on along the minus strand of NC_037357.1, from coordinate 19,078,522 downwards.
TACACCCTCCCATTGACAGCTACTATCCCCACTCCCTTCCTATGCAACCAAGTCCTCTCTTATCTACCCTCTCTTGTCCATATCACAATTAGTTGTGGACAGCTAATTGTCCCTTCCTCTGAGTGCCTTGGAAATACATCTTTCCCTGGAATTTCTGCTGTCTTTCAAGAAATTCACCAACAGATGCCATTGCTCCACTAAGTTCTCCAGTTATACAAGATTTCATACATTCCATTGACATCTACTACCCACTCCATTCCTGTGTCCCAGGATCTCTTTTCTTTCTTTTCTTTCCTTTAACAAAATGGCAGTTTTTGAGTGTTTTCCCATGTCGTGAAGGCCGTGCAACACTTCTTTCTCATGGCTTTCTGTTGTAGTTCAAGGCATCCACCATCAGACTGTGCTACTCTAGCAGGTATCAAGTTATACAAGTCTCTACATGTTCCCATTGACATCTACTCCCACCATTCCTTTCCTGTTGCCACAACCTCTCTTCCCTTAACACTACGGGGTGTGCTTGGGTGATTGTCCATGCCAATGAGTAAGTGAAAGTCACTCAGTCATGTCTGACTCTGCAACCTCATGGACTTTACAGTCCATGCAATTCTCCAGGCCAGAATACTTGAGTGGGTAGCGGTTCCCTTCTCCAGTGGATCTTTCCCAACCCAGGGATCGAACCCAGGTGTCACACATTGCAGGCAGATTCTTTACCAGCTGAGCCACAAGGGAAGCCCCCGTGGCAATGAAGGTCTTGGCAACGCATCCATCCTTCCAATGGCTCTCTGTTGTAGTTCAAGGAAACTACCACCAGGTGGCGCTGCTCCACTTGGTTTTCAAGTTATGTGAAACCCTATAGGTTCTCATTGACATCTATTTCCCCCACTTCCTTCTTCCCCAATACCTCTTTTCTTTTTCTTTTCCTTTGCTCTTAACAAAACAGGCTGTGCCTGAGTGACTGTCCACATCAATGAAGGTCTTGGCTATACATCTTCCCAAACGTTCTCTGCTGCAGGTGGAGGAGTCCAACAGCCTATGACATGCTCCACTAGGCTATCCACTGATACCAGGCTCTACACCCTCACATTGACATCTATTCTACCCACTCCCTTCCTGTGCCCAAGACCTTTTTCCCTTTTTTATCTTGCCCTTAAAAAATTGTTCTGTGCATGGTTGTTTCCCTGTCTCTGAAAGACGTGGCAACACAACACCTCTACGGCTTTATTATATACTAGAAGCATTCCACCAGCAAATGATGCTGTTCCACTAGGTTCTCAAGTTATTACTATGCTCTACACTCTCCCACTGACATGTACTACCCCACACTTTTCTGTGCTCCAAGACCTCCCCTATCTTTCTTTTCTTGTCCATATCAATCTGGCTGTGGACGGGTGATTGTTCTTGTTGCTGAAGGCCTTAGAAACACATCTTCCCCTCGGGCTTTTGCTGTCTTTCAAGGAATTCACCAGTAGGTGGTGTAACTCCACCAATTTTCGAGTCATAAAAGTTCTACACACTCCCATTTGACATCTACTACCACACTCCCTTCTTGTGAAACAACGTGTCCCTTCTCTTTCTTTTCTTTCCCTGAAGAAAACTGGCTGTGCTTGGGTGATTGCCATGTCTTTGAAGGACTTGGCAACACATCTTTCCTATGGCTTTCCTGCTGTAGTTCAAGGAATTCACCAGCAGATGGCGATCCTTTAACAGGTTTTCAAGTTACGCGAGCCTCTACACTTTCCCAGTGACATATACTTCTGCCACTCCACCCTGTTGCCCTGATACTGCTCTTCTTTTTCTTTCCTTTCCTTTAACACAACTGGCTGTGCTTGGGTGACTGCCCATGTCAATGAAGGCCTTGGCAACACATCTTCTAAAAATGCTTTCTGCTGCAATTCAAGAATCCACCAATGGAATGAGGCTGCTCCATTAGGTTTTCTCTACAGCCTCACATTGGACATCTTGTCTACCCACTCCCTTACTTTGCCCCAAGACCTCTTTTTCTCTTTCTTTTCTTGTCCTTATCAAAGCTGGCTGTGAACGGGTGATTATCCTTATCATTGAATATCTTGGCAAGACATCCTTCCACAGAGGTTTCTGCAGTCGTTCAATGAAATCCACTGATAGATAGAGCTGCTCCACTAATTTAAGAGCTATACAAGTTCTACACTCTCCTCTGACATTTACTACTGACTCCCTTCCTGTGCCCCAAGATGTCCCCTTCTCTTTCTTTTCTTCTCTTAACAAAACTGGCTTTGCTTGGGTGACCTGTCATCATCGCTGAAGACCTTGACAGCTCAAAAACACACCCTTGGCTCTCTTGATATATACTAAGAAATCCAACAGCATATGGCTCTGGTCCACAGGATTTCCAGTTATACGATGCCCTACATCCTCACATTGACATCTATCTACACAACTCCCTTCTTGTACCCAAAGACCTCTTTTCTCTTGCCCTTAACATAAGGTTTTTAAAGGTGACTGTTCCTGTCGGGTGAAGTACTTATAAACAGTATACACCTTGTCCTTTCTGATGTAACTTCAAGGAGGTCCCCACCAGCAACATGGTGCTGCTCCCCTAGAGTTTTGAGTTATACAAGGGGCCCCTCTACAGAGTCAACATCGACAATCTACTTCCATCACTCACTTCCTTGTGCCAAGACCTCTCTTCTCTTTCCTCTCTTCCTTTAAAAAACTTGGCTGTGCCCCTTGGAATGAATGTCTTATGTGAAATGGAAGGCCTTGGCGACACATCTCACTCGGGGCTTGCTTACTGTAGTTCAAAGATCTAACCATAGATGGCGGCTGCTCTTACAGGTTTTTCCGCTGATAGGCTCAAACCTGGGTCGGGAAGATGCCCTGGAGAAAGGAAATGGCAACCCACTCCAAGTATTCTTGCCTGGAAATTCCATTGGATGGAAGGAGCCTGGTAGGCTACAGTCCATGGGGGTTTCGCAAAGATCAAGACACGACTGAGCAACTTAACTTTCTTCTCTTTTCTTTTCTCCACTTCTTTCCTGTGCCCAACATGTATCTTCCCTTTCTTCTCTTGTGCTTATCAAACTGTCCATGCTGGATGGCTGTCCCAGTGGCTGAAGGTCTTGGTAACACAGCAACCACAAGATTTTCTGCTGTAGTTTGAGAAATCCACCAGCAGACTGCACTGGTCAACTACGCTTTGGGGTCATAGGAGGCTCAACCAACCACCTCACACTGACATCTACCCCATCCACTCCCTTCTGTGCACCAAGACCTCTGTTCTCTTTCTTCCCTTGCTTCTATCAAAACTGGCTGTGCACAGATGATGTCCTTGTCGCTGAATGCCTTAGCAACACAATACTCTTGTCTTTGTGGTGTAGTTCAAGGTACCAGCAGATGATGCTGCTACTCTAGGTTTTCGAGTTATATGCAGCTCTACAGCCTCACATTGACATCTGCTCCCCTCAGTCTCTTTTTGTGACCCAAGACTACCCTTCTCTTTCTTCCTTGCACATAACAATCTAGCTGTGGTTGGGTGACTGTCCATGGTCGCTGGAGGCCTAGGCAAAACATCTCTCCTGGACTTTCTGATAGACTTCAAGGAAACCACCATACATAGTATTGTTCCATTCAGTCAGTTCAGTTTAGTTCAGTCACTCAGTCGTATCTGACTCTTTGCGACCCCATGAATCGCAGCACGCCAGGCCTCCCTGTCCATCACCAACTCCCGGAGTTCACTGAGACTCACGTCCATCGAGTCAGTGATGCCATCCAGCCATTCATCCTCTGTCGTCCCCTTCTCCTCCTGAACCAATCCTCCCAGCATCAGAGTCTTTTCCAATGAGTCAACTTTCGCATCAGGTGGCCAAAGTACTGGAGTTTCAGCTTTAGCATCATTCCTTCCAAAGAAATCCCAGGGCTGATCTCCTTCAGAATGGACTGGTTGGATCTCCTTGCAGTCCAAGGGACTCTCAAGAGTCTTCCCTAACACCACAGTCAAAAGCATCAATTCTTCGGTGCTCAGCTTCTTCACAGTCCAACTCTCACATCCATACGTGACACAGGAAAAACCATAGCCTTGACTAGCCGGACCTTTGTTGGCAAAGTAATGTCTCTGCTTTTGAATATGCTATCTAGGTTGGACATAACTTTCCTTCCAAGGAGTAAGCGTCTTTTATTTCATGGCTGCAGTCACCATCTGCAGTGATTTTGGAGCCCCCAAAAATAAAGTCTGACCTGTTTCCCCATCTATTTCCATGAATGATGGGGCCGGATGCCATGATCTTCGTTTCTGATGTGAGCTTTAAGCCAACTTTTTCACTCTCCTCTTTCACTTTCATAAGAGGCTTTGAGTTCCTCTTACTTTCTCTAAAGGATGGGTCATCTGCATATCTGAGGTTATTGATATTCTCCGGCAATCTTGATTCCAGCTGTGTTTCTTAGTTTTCTATAATATGAGGCTGTCAGCCTCACATTGACATCTTTACCACTCCCTTCTGTGCCAAGATCTCTCTTTTATTCTCCTACCCTTATCAAAACTGTCTGTGCAGCGGAGTCAGACCTGGTCACTGAATGCTTTGGAACACAACACCAACCAGGCTTTCTTATATAGCTCGAGGCATCCACCAGCAAATGGCACAGCTCCACTAAGTTCTCGAGTTATATGAGGCTCTAAAGCATCACATTGACATATATCCCTACCACTCCCTTCCTGTGCCCCAAGATCTCTCTTCTTTTTCTTTTCTTGTCCGTATCAAAACTGACTGTGCATAGATGATTGTCCCTGCCGCTGAATGCCTTGAAAACACATCTTCCTAGGGATTTCTGCTGTCTTTCAAGGAATCCACCAGTAGACGGCCCTGCTCCACTATGTTTTCCAGTGATACGATGTTCTATAACCTCACATTGACATCTCATCTACCCACAACCTTCCTCTGCACAAAGAACTCTCTTATCGGTCTTCTCTTGCCCTTCTGAAAACTGGCTGTGTACACAGTGGTCTATGTCGCTGAAGGCCTTGACAACAAAACACCCCCATGGTTCTCTGATGTATACCAAGAAATGCAACAGCATATGGGGCTGCTCCACCAGGTTTGCAAGTTATAGGAGGCTCTACAAATTCTTATTGACATCTACTCCCTCTCACTGGCTTCCTGTGCCCCAAGACATGTCTTTGTTTTCCTCTCTTGTCTTTATCAAAACTGGCTGTGCAGAGGTGACATTTCATGCCACTGCAGGCCATAGCACCAAAATAACCCATGTCTTTGTGATGTACTTCAAAGTAATCTGCAAGCAGATGGTGAAATATCACTAGGTTTTTTAGTTGCATGGGGCTGTACAAGCAACTATTGACATCTACTTCCCCAGTCCCTTCCTGTGACCCAAAACCTCTCTTCTCTTTCTTTTCTTGCCCTTATAAAAACTGGTTGTGCACGGAAGACTGACTCTTTGACTTAAAGACTTAGAAACACAACACTCCAACTGCTTTCTGATGTAGAATTTATCCACCAGCAGATGGCAGTGCTCCACTCCGTTTTTAAGTTCTATGAGGCTCTAGCCAACATTGACATCTATTCTTCACCCCCTTCTGTGGCGAAACCCTCCCTCTTTCTCCTCTTGCTCTTATCAAAACTGTCTGGTGAAGGATGACTGTCCCTTGCCTGAAGGCCTTGCCAACAAACTTCAGAGCATTCTTTTAGTTAGGTGGGTGAGTTGGATCTCTTCTCTTGGAATGCAAGAAGTGTCCGTAGTGGAGTTGGGGTATCTATGGCGTTTGGTATGTATTGGGCAGGCAGATGTAATGTTCAGGCTCGCGTTCCTGTTCTGCTGGAGAATGTACCTGGTGTTCTTGCACTGGAACTTGTGGCTCTGAGTGGGCTTGGTTGCAGTGTGGTATGGGACTTTTGGGTGAGTCTGTTTATTAATGTTCCCTGGAGTCAGGAGTTCTCTGATGTTCTAAAGTTCTGGAGTTGGGCCTCCTGCCTCTGGGTTTTGGTCCTCCTCTTACAGTAGCCTCCAGACTTCTCTATCCATACAGCACAGAAGATAAAACCCCTAGGTTAATGGTGAAACAACTCTCCACAGCCAGGAATAC
>NC_037357.1:19025155-19072352 GCF_002263795.3 Bos taurus | reverse complement strand
AGTGATCAGCTCGATTCAGAGCTGGTCAGAAGAGCTGCTCAGTCTCAGGACATCAAAAGACAAGCTGCTCTTGCTGAAGCTGGGGAGGGGCTGGTGACTAGAGTCCTGCCTCTGGCCTCCACACCAGCAGTGAGCGCCCTTGAGCCACTTCTGTAGTGGACGCTTGCCTGCTAGTCAAAGTGTGGTCCAGGGACCAGCAGCATCAGTATCACCTGGGAACTTGTCACTCTGAGGCCTCCACCACAGGCCTATTGAATTAGGACTTACACTTTCATAATAACTGGTGATTCAGTGCACATTAGATTTGAAAAGCACTACTCCCTGATATCTTGAGAGTCGAGAGGTTGACATAAGTAAACTGTATTTTAAATGAACTAGAAAAAGGACTAGCAGTGACGTACCAAACACCAAAACTAATGGGTGGCAGAGCCAAGATTAGCATCCAGGTTCCTGACTTTCAGCTAGGCTTTTCTGCACGATTCTGATCAGTTGCAACCTGTGCAGATTCCCTCTGGTCCAGGGGACAAGTTCATGTCTTGTTTCTGCAACCAAGCCCCTGTCATATGTCCTTGCACTCTAAATCCATGACTTGTGAGACTTCCTTGTTTATCCAGCAGTTAAGATTTCACCTTCCAGTGCTCCCTTGATGGTTCAGTGGTTGAGAATTATCCTGCCAGTTCACTGCACAAGGCTTCCATCTCTGGTCCAGGAAGATCCCACTTGCCACAGAGCAACGAAGCCAGGTAGCCACAATCGTTGAAGCCTTCTGGCCCTAGAGCCTGTGCTTCGAAACAAGAGAAGCCACGGCAATGAAAAGCCCACGTACTGAAACCAAGAGTAGCCCCGGCTCGCTGTAGCCAGACAAAAGACCCAGCACAGCCAAAATAAATAACTTAGGAACCGCAATGGCACCCCACACCAGTACTCTTGCCTGGAAAATCCCATGGACGGAGGAGCCTGGTAGGCTGCAGTCCATGGGGTCGCTAAGAGTCGGACACGACTGAGCGACTTCACTTTCACTTTTCACTGTCATGCATTGGAGGAGGAAATGGCAACCCACTCCAGTGTTCTTGCCTAGAGAATCCCAGGGACGGCTGGGCCTGGTGGGCTGCCATCTATGGGGTCGCACAGAGTCGGACACGACTGAAGCGACTTAGCAGCAACAGCAGCAGCAGCAGCAGCAGCAGCAGCAGCAGCAGCAGGAACCAAGTACATTCTTCCGATTTCTGAATGGAGCATCGCCACCTGCTGGTTGATCCCTTGAACTACATCAGAAAGCCCTAAAGGTGTTGTGTTGCCAAGGCCTTCAGCGACAGGGACAGTCATCCGTGCACAGCCAGTTTTCATAAGGGCAAGATAAGAAAGAGAAGAGAGGCCTTGAGACACACGAAGGGAGTGGGAGGAATATATGTCAACGTGAGTGTGCAGAGCCTCCTATAACTCGAAAACCCAGTGGAGTTGCGCCATCTACTGGTGGATTCTTTGAATTATATCAGAAAAGCAGGGGGTGTTGTGTTGGCAATTCACATCACATCAATCAGTGGACACTGAGCACAGTGGGTGACACGCAGAAGTGGTCTATCCATGAGCACCCACCCATCTTCGTTAGTGATCAGCTTGATTCTGAGCTGGTCAGAAGAGCTGCTTAGTCTCAGGACGTCAAAACGCAGCACCACGTCAGGGTCAAGGGCATAAACTCTATTTAGACACAGCAGCTCTACCACTTAACCAGGGCAGGCCACTCGGCCTTTCTGAGCCGCAGCTTCGTGACTGGTCAAATTGGTGTGGGTAGCACCCACCTGGCGACAGTCGTGGGTCCAGTGCGGCCGCGAGCATGGGTAAGGGCCTGGCTCATCCTGGGACGGGTTCGGTGGACGGCAACTTCTGTGTCAACCCGGCTGCGGGGGCGCCTCCACTGCGCACCATCCGGAAACAACTCACTCCTTCCGCCTCATCTGTAGCTCCTTCACCCAGTTCTCATCTGCTTGCCCTCAGCTGCACAGAGTGGGTAGCCGAGATCCAAAGGAAGAAAAAAGAACACAGGAAATGGAAGGGATTCTATTCATCAACCTTCCCTGGATTTGGGAAAGACAAAGCCACCCTGCGACTTTCAGGGTGTACTACAGCTGAAACCCCCTCACAGCCTCCCCCTGCTGTCTCTTTGGTCTACCTGAACCTTTGGTCTCCCGCAGCCACAGGAGCAAGCCAGTTGGTACTACTGCCTCTCCTTCTGCGTTCGGGGAGTGGGGCCGCTGGGAGGGCAGCTGAAGGCTGAGAGCTCCACTAGATTCCTGCCCTCCCTCGGTTCTGCCCTCTGCCTCCACCAATCCCTATCTATGCTTTTCCATCACCTGTGTGCTCCATGGAGCATACGGATTTGCTCAGCCTTTTATGCCACAGAGGACTTAAACCTGCAAAGTCAACCACATTGTTTTCCTCTGGAAGATTTATGGAACTGCAGACTATTATTTTTCACCTGGGGCTTCTGAGGTCCCCAGTTAAAATACATCTGTTCTGGCATCACTTTCCCTCAAGAATACTTTCTGCTTTCTAATTCGTGTTGGTATTTTACCCTGACCATTATAGTTCCCACTGTAGTTCTGATTGGCATTCTAGCTTGTAGATCAGTCTCTGGTGAGTATATCTTAATTTTTGACTCTTGCAAAAATGAGTTCATTACCCTGCAATATCAAGAACCAACCCTTAGTGGTAACCAAGCAGATTCTCATCAGAGATCTAGCTGCTTTTGGCACACTCAAGTGTTCATAGTCAACTGTTCCAAGTTGAATTTGTCTTTTCTAAAAACCCAAAATACCCTTCTTTTCTTTTTTTGTTCCCTATCTTGTGTGGTGTCACCACCATCCACTCCAAAATCAGGAGTCATCTCTTTACTGGCTGTGTCCTTCTCCCTCATGCATCCAGTTAGTAAGACTCCACTTCCTGTTGTTTCTTGAATCCATCCCCCATCAGCCTTGCTTCGGTTTAGATACAACTTATGTTGCTGTTGACTCTCTACAAGTTTCCTGTCACTGTCTACCCATTCCCAGGTTTTCAGCCCCACCCCAACCAATGCCAAGTTCACCCTCCTTCTCCTAGATAATGTGGTTCATAAATATAGCCCATCCCATTCTTCTCTCAATATCTTTCAACAAATCCCAAAGTTTAGGATGAAACTGCATCTCCAGAGCACCTCTGACCCCGTCTCGCTGATGCACATTGTGCACTGTGAGGTTTGTTTTCTTGCTCTCCAGAGACTAATGAGGTAAAAGAGCACTTCATGTGCACCAGGGCCTGCACTTGTAGCTTCTCGCCAAACAGATTGCATTTCACAAACTTCATGACAATGATCAAAACACATGGAAGTTGAAAAATAATACAGAGATACTGCATGTTCTCATCATCTATGAGCAATAAGTATCAACCCATACACAATCAGAATCGATCTCTGCCCCCTTCTCTTTCCTGCTGCTGCTGCTAAGTCACTTCAGTCCGTGTCCGACTCTGTGTGACCCCACAGACGGCAGCCCACCAGGCTCCCCCGTCCCTGGGATTCTCCAGGCAAGAACACTGGAGTGGGTTGCCATTTCCTTCTCCAATGCAGGAAAGTGAAAAGTGAAAGTGAAGTCGCTCAGTTGTGCCCGACCCTCAGCGACCCCATGGACTGCAGCCTACCAGGCTCCTCCGCCCATGGGATTTTCCAGGCAAGAGTACTGGAGTGGGGTGCCATTGCCTTCTCCGTCTCTTTCCTACCACCATGCAATTAATTCAAAATCAACCCTATATGAGTACGTACAGGAAATTGCTTTCAAAGGTGAACTGGAAGGCCTTATGAATAACACTAAATAAGCAATTTTTGGATCTGTTGTATTCCTCCATTTTATTGGCTTGTGAGATAATTCAGACATCCCCGATGCAGGAATAATGTTTTCAGTTTCTAGGTCCATGAACAATACACAGCCTTATAGGAAAAGAAACTTTTGCAGGTGACTCCAGCCAATGCAAGTGAGTGTACTAGGCCATGTGGTGTGCTGTGTGATGGTGCTGTAGGGCATATCAGGTGGCTGTAAGAAGCCTATGTCAAGCCAATAGATGAGAGTCTTCCTGGCACATACTAGAGGAACAGCATGCTCTCTTCATCTTTTCATTGCCTCCCTGATACTAGATGACTAAATGCCCCACTGTGAGATACCAGGTCTCTCAAGCTGCCCTGCGTAACTGGTGATTTCTGAGGCTTAACAATTCATTAAGGAAAGAAAGAGAGTAAGTAAATAAATAGATCCCTATAAGAAATTATCCTTTGGGCCACAACACAAAGGCCACACATACATATTTGAGGACTATAAGAATGTTTAAGGAAATCTCCTGACCCTGCTAAGGTAAGGCAGAATTAGAGTGATTGGTATGCTCCTATGCATGGTCACAGAAGAAGTCAGGAGGTTCTGACACCAAAATCAAAGGAACAAAAGCAAAAAATAAGCAAGCAGGGCTATATTAAACCAAAAGGCCTCTGCCCAGCAAAGGAAACCATCAATGAAATGAAAAGGCAACTATTAAATGGGTCAAAATACTTGCATGTCATATATCTGATAAGGGGCTAATATCCAAAAAAAATATGGGAACTTCCCTGGTGGCTCAGATGGTAAAGAATCTGCCTGCAACTCAGGAGACCCAGGTTTGACCCCTGGGTAGGGAAGATCACCTGAAGGAAGAAATAGAATATGTAAAAACCTCATACAACTCAAGAGCAGAAAAGTGAATAGTGCCATTAAAACTGGGCAGAGGATCCGAATAGAAATTTTCCCAAAGACACACAGATGACCAGTGTTACTCACTCACTTGTGTCTGACTCTTTGCAGACTCCATGGACTGTAGCTGGCCAGGCTTCTCTGTCCATGGACTTCTCCAGACAAGAATACTGGAGTGGGTTGCCATTCCCTTCTCCAGCGGATCTTCCCAACCTAAGGATCAAACCCAGGTCTCTCACATTGCAGGCAGATTCTTTACTTCTGAGCCACCAGGGAAGCCCAGATGGCCAACAGGTACATTAAAAGATGCTCTCACCACTATTATTCAACACAGTTTTGGAAGTCCTAGCTACAGGATTCAGGGAAGAAAAAGAAATAAAAGGAATCCAGACTGGAAAAGAAGAAGTAAAGCTCTCACTGTTTGCAGATGACATGATACTATACATAGGAAACCCTAAAGATACTATCAGAAAATTACTAGATCTAATCAGTGAATTTAGCAATGTTGCAGGATACAAAATCAATACACAGAAATCACTTGCATCCCTATACACTAACAATGAAAAATCAGGAAAAGAAATTAAGGAATGAATCCTATTCACCATTGCAACAAAAAGAATAAAATATATAGGAATAAACCTACCCAAGGAGACAAAAGAACTGTATCCTGTATACAGAAAATTATAAGACACTGATGAAAGAAATCAAAGATTAAAAAAACAGGTGGAGAGATATTCCATGTTCCTGGGTAGGAAGAATCAATATTGTGAAAATGACTATACTACCAGAAGCAATATACAGATTCAATGTGATCCCTATCGAATTACCAATGGCATTTTTCACAGAACTAGAACAAAAATTTCACAATTCATTTGGAAACACAAAAGACCCCGAATAGCCAAAGCAGTCTTGAGAAAGAAGAATGGAGCTGGAGGAATCACCCTTCCTGACTTCAGATAATACTACAAAGCTACAGTCATCAAGACAGCATGGTACTGGCACAAAAACAGAAATATAGACCAATGGAAAAAGATCCAGAAATAAATTCATGCATCTATCCATACCTTATTTTTGACAAAGCAGGTAAGAATATACAATGGGGCAAAGATAGCCTCTTCAATAAGTGGTGCTGGGAAAACTGGACAGCTACATGTACAGAATGAAATTAGAACACTTCCTAACACCACACACAAAGATAAACTCAAAAAGGATTAAAGACATACATGTAAGACCAGAAACTATAAAACTCTTAGAGGAAAACATAGGCAGAACAATTGATGACATAAATCAAAGCAAGATCCTCTATGATCCACCTCCTAGAGTAATAGAAAGAAAAACAAGAGTAAACAAGTGGGACCTAATTAAACTTAAAAGCTTTGGCACAGCAAAGGAAACTATAAACAAGGTGAAAAGACAACCCTCAGAATGGGAGAAAATAATAGCAAATGAAACAATTGACAGAGGATTAAATTGCAAAATATATAAGCAGCTCATACAACTCAATACCAGAAAAATAAACAACCCAATCAAAAAGTGGGGAAAAGACCTAAACAGACATTTCTCCAAAGACGTACAGATGGCCAACAAGTACATGAGAAGATGCTCAAAATCACTTAGTATTAGAGAAATGCAAGTCAAAACTACAATGAGATATCACCTCACACCAGTCAGAATGGCCCTCATCAAAAAGTCTACAAACAATAAACTTGGAGAAAAAGGAACCCTCCTGTGCTGTTGGTGGGAATGTAAATTGATACAGCCACTATGAAAGATGGTATGGAAATTACTTAAAAAACCAGGAATAAAACCACCATATGACCCAGCAATCCCACTCAGAGGCATATACCCTGAGGAAACCAAAATTGAAAAAGACACATGTACTCCACTGTTCATTGCAGCACTATTTACAATAGCTAGAACATGGAAGCAACCTAGATGTCCATTGTCAGATGAATGGATAAAGAAGTTGTGGTACATATACACAATGGAATATTACTCAGCCATAAAAGGAATGCATTTGAGTCCGTTCTAATGAGGTGGATGAAACTAGAGCCTATCAGAGTGAAGTAAGTAGAAAGAGAAAAATAAATGTCGTACACTAATGCATATATCAAGAAGGTCAAGGTCAAGAAGCAACAGTTAGAACTGTACATGGAACAATAGACTGGTTCCAAAGCAGGAAAGGAGCGTGTCAAGGCTCTATATTGTCACCCTGCTTATTTAACTTCTATGCAGAATACATCATGAGAAATGCCAGGCTGGATGAAGTACAAGCTGGAATCAAGATTGCCAGGAGAAATCTCAATAACCTCAGATATGCAGATGACACCACCTTTATGGCGGAGAGCGAGGAAGAACTAAAGAGCCTCTTGGTAGAAGTGAAAGAGGAGAAAGAAAAAGCTGGCTTAAAACTCAACATACAGGAAACTAAGCTCATGGCATCTGGTCCCATCACTTCATGGCAAATAGATGGGGAAACAATGGACACAGTGACAGACTTTATTTTCTTGGGCTCCAAAATCACTGCAGATGGTGATTGCAGCCATGAAATTAAAAGACGCTTGCTCCATGGAAGAAAAGCTATAACCAACCTAGACAGCATGTTAAAAATCAGAGACATTACTTTGCCAACAAAGGTCCATCTAGTCAAAGCTATGGTTTTTGCAGTAGTCGTGTATGGATGTGAGAGTTGGACTATAAAGAAAGCTGAGCGCTGAAGAATTGATGCTTTTGAACTGTGGTGTTGGAGGAGACTCTTCAGAGTCTCTTGGACTGGAAGGAGATCTAACCAGTCAGTCCTAAAGGAAGTCAGTCCTGAATATTCATTGACTGATGCTGATGCTGAAACTCCAATACTTTGGCCACCCAATGCAAAGAACTGACTCGTTGGAAAACACCCTGATGCTGGGAAAGATTGAAAGCGGGAGGAGAAGGGGATGACACAGGATGAGATGGTTGGATGGCATCACTGACTCAATGGCCATGAATCTGAGTAAACTCCGGGAGTTGGTGATGGACAGGGAAGCCTGGCATGCTGCAGTCCATGGGATGGCAAACAGTCGGACACGACTGAGCGATTGAACTGAATGCATATACCCAAAATCTAGAACGATGGTAACAAGGAATTTATTTTCAGGACAGCAGTGGAGAAACAGACATAGAGAACAGACTAATGGACACAGGGAGAGGGGAGAAGAGGGTGAAATGTATGGAGAGAGTAACATGGAAACTTAAATTACCATATGTAAAATAGATAGGCTAGGGGAATCTGCTGTATGTTTCAGGGAAATCAAACAGGGTCTCTGTTTGAGACCCACAACCTAGAGTAGAGGGATGGGATGGGGAGGGAGATAGGAGGGAGGTTCAAGAAGTAGGGGACATATATATACCTATGGCTGATTCATTTTGAGGTTTGACAGAAAACAACAAAATTCTGTAAAGCAATTATCTTTTAATTAAAAAATAAATAGAAAAAAAAGATGCACTATGCTCTTAACCATCAGGGAAATGCAAATCAAAATGATAATGTGATATCACATCACACTTGTTAGAATGGCCATTATGAAAAAGAAGAGCTGTAACAAGTATTGACAATAATGTGAAGAAATATGAATCTTCCTACACCTCTGGTGGAAATGTAATTGGTGCAGCCACTATGGAAAACAATATGGATGTTCCTCAGAAACAAACAAACAAAAAAATACAGCTACCATATGATCTAGCAATTCCACTCCTGGGTACGTATCACAAAAGAAAAAGAAAAATGCTAGCTTGAAAAGATACATGCAAGCCCTTTCCCAAGTGTTTTGGAGGAGACAAACTCAGCTGGCAGAAGCATTTGTAAAATGCTTATGTTTTTCAGTAAGATATGTATGTTGAAAAAGCTCCCACTTGTAGATGTTATTATTTGTGATGACTACAAGCATGATTGATGAACATATGGCTCTGGGTGTGCATCACACCAGGTACCGAGTGGGACTCTGGGCTCCGTAATCTGGGCATTGATGAGAGGTAGTGGGTGGCAGGGGGAGGGGTCTCCAGGCCGGAATTGAAGTTCTCCCCTGGTTAAGGTAAGAAAGGTGGTAGGTAATCTGACACCTTTCTATGTGAAGTGATCCTTTTGCCTACTACATGAGACCCACAATACATGTTCAGATAATGTGGGGGTGTTGGGCAGTTCCTGGTAGAGTGAGGCAAAGTTAGGGTGACCAGCACGGTTCTGCAGAACATCAGTGCAGAAGTCACAGGGAACAAAACCGGAACCAGTGAGCATGCAGTTCTGTCTGGGTAAGATGGTAATTGATGTGAATGGTAAGTCTCATAAGGATGTACCCTCTCCCCACTGCAGCCACTGTAATAGCCCCCATACAGATCTTATGATGTCACCAAACTGATGTTGCTCCTACTTGGAATGTTTCCCTTGACGCCGGAGCAAAGAGGAGGCCCATATAATTGCTCTTAGGCACTAAAAAGGCATTCCAACAGGGGTCTTCACCTAGTCCCCAATTCAGCCCCTCTTCTGGTAAGCTTTCACTAGTGGTAAAGAACCCATCTGCCAATGCAGGAGATGTAAGAGACACGGGTTCCATCCCTGGGTCAAGAAGATCCACTGGAAGAGGACATGGTAACCCACTCCAGTATTCTTCCGTCCACCTATAAAGTTGTTTGCTGCTCAGGATCTCATCTTGATTCCTTGGGTGACTCAAAGTTGAAGTGTTTAGAGGAAAGAAAATCCTTTTTACACAGATTTTACATAGTTTCTCTTTTTTACTTACTGTTTCAAACATATTAGACAAAACATAAGTATGGAAGGGATCTGGGCTTTATGGATTTAAATTATAAGTAAACTATAAACCTTTAATTATGCAGAGTTTTATAATGGAAAAACGTTTTTAAAACGGGTCAATGTATGCTTAAACCACTAATCATATTAATAATATGTAATGAAATTTAAGTGAATTACAACCTGTCTTCCTGGAGTCTCTAGTCATTTAAACTTTTTCTTTTCTTTTCTTTGAAGCATATAAGCCATAATAGGTTATAAGGAAAACTGAAGAGATCATTATACTTATTTCCATATTCATTCTAAATGGCTAACTGTATAATCTAATTTCTAGTGAAGACAATTATAAGGAATAACTTTGAGCAGATTAATATTAAAGTTCACATGGTTTACAAATCTCACTATTTAAAAAAGAGGAAAAAGAAAATGCCTTTATCTGACCATCCTCACTGGTGAGTGACCCAGCTGAAAGGTAAGCCTGGAATTATCCAGAAGCAACAATGCTCTGACTTTTCTTCCATTGTCATAAAACATTCGGTTGAAAATGCTTGACCTCAGGAACACAGCTTTGAAAGAATCATTCTGAAAACGACTCCTTGGTGAAGCAAACATGTTTACTAGTTTTAGGATCACAGATAATGCACAGTGTCCTCTCACACTTTAGGGCAGCTTTGCTCTGCAAATAAGGATTAACCTTATCTTCTGAGTGTAATCTTAGTTTGCATGTTAAAAGGCGGACAGGCACTCCTTTTTCATTTTCCTCCTTGGCATGTAGATCTCTGGTATCCTTGCCAGAGGAGTTTCTCACACTGATTTTTCACACTAAGGTCAGTTTCATCTCCAGTGTACAACTGAGCTACACATACTTTCTTCTCTTCGATTCTTATAGATAACTTTTGTCCAAATGGCTCTGCTGCTGATAAGTCGCTTCAGTCGTATCCGACTCTGTGCGACCCCATAGACGGCGCCCAACAGGCTCCCCGATCCCTGGGATTCTCCATGCAAGAATACTGGAGTGGGTTGCAATTTCCTTCTCCAATACAGGAAAGTGAAAAGTGAAAGTGAAGTCACTCAGTCTTCTCTGACTCTTAACGACCCCATGGACTGCAGCTACCAGGCTGCTCCATCCATGGGATTTTCCAGGCAAGAGTACTGGAGTGGGGTGCCATTGCCTTCTCCCCCAAATGGCTCAATACTTAGGTAAACGATGAAAATTTGGAGACACTGACAACCTGAGATATCCGGGTTCTTAGCAAGATGCCTTCTCCAAAGAACTATGCTAAGCACTACAGGACGTGTAAGATGAAACAAGAGTCCTGTCCTTCAGGGACGCATAATACAGTAGCAAAAGCATGGGGTATGGCAACAGGAGACCTACAATTGGTCTAAAATCTGCCGCCTGTAATCCAACGTGACTCGGCAGACGCCCCGTCCTGTATCTGAATTTCTTTATACGTCAAAGAGAAATGTAAACGGAAGGGACACCACGAGGTTCAAACCTACCTAACAAGAATAACGGAGAAGGCCATGGCACCCCACTCCAGTACTCTTGCCTGGAAAATCCCATGGACGGAGGAGCCTGGAAGGCTGCAGTCCGTGGGGTCGCTGAGGGTCGGACACGACTGAGCGACTTCACTTTCACTTTTCACTTGCATGCGTTGGAGAAGAAAATGGCAACCCACTCCAGTGCTCTAGCCTGGAGACTTCCAGGGACCGGGGGAGCCTGGTGGGCTGCTGTCCATGGGGTCACACACAGTCGGACACGACTCAAGCGACTGGGCGGCGGCAGGAGCAGCAGCAACAAGAATAAACAATAATAGTTGGGAAGCACGTGCCTGCAAACCAGAAAAGGATTTTAAAAATATCAGGGACTGCTGCTCCTGATCCAGCGAGGGGTCTGGCCAGGAGGACCAAAAGCCTCTTAACTCGAGTCCCCGGGACAATCCTAGTGATGACTTTCGGAGATAGGGGTCCTAGCCAGGCGAACTGCGCGGTAGAAAAGGCCACCGGCTGTTGGAACGCGATTCGGCAGTAATCTGGACGCAAGACACGCAGCAAGTCGGGGCGGGGGGGGGGGGTGGCCCGAGATCTCGGACGCTCGCAGGAGACAACCTACTTCGCGGCGCCGCTAGGACTCCCGTGAGCCCGAGACTCCGTGACCTGAACTGTCCTTTATTTGTGCAGCCGGGGCTGACCCCAGGATGGGGCGGACCTGCGGGAGGCTTCCTGACTCGCGTGTGCACGCCTACGCAGGTTTGGGGGGGAGGGGGTGGAGGGGCTGGTGTGTGTGTGTGGGGGGGAGTTGGTGATGGGCGTGGCTATCACGCAGCCACAGGAAGCCATCCTTTCTTTTCCGGTGGGCGCCCGGCCCACAGCACGAGACCCCAGAATGGCGAGCCGGGGTACCGTCTCGAGGCGCTAGAGGGGTCACGCCGGGGACTGAAACCCAAGGTCCGCGCGCGCCCGGCGCCTCGCGCCTTCCCGGCACCGCCCCCGGGGGCGCGTGAACCCGGACCTGCCTGCCTCCCCGCGACGGCGTGAGGTGTGGTGACTTCATAGCCCAGGAAGAGGGAATTGGCGTCCACGGAAGCCAGAGCTGGGTGGAGGTAATCGAGAAGCTGATTTTTCTTGGGGGTTTGGTCAGGAGAGCCTCGAGAAATCACGAGCCATACCCTTAGAGATACCTCACGAGCCAGCGGGGGTGGGGGGAAGGGCGGAAGTTAGCCGGGGCGGGCGGCCTTCTCGATGTCGCTGTGGCTTCTTTGCCGGGCGGCGGGTGGGTCTGAGACCCGGCGACACCTGTTCTCGAGGAGGCCGGTACTCAGGCAGGCACCTGCAGTCATATCTAACCTCCAGAAGCAAACTCTTGTACACCGTGTGGAAACAAAACCCAGGGTTGCTGCTGAAGTAGACTCCGGGGGCTGCTGGTGTGTGGAGAGCTTTTGGTACTTTGGACCCAGAAGGTGTAGGTGAGCCTTAGGGCGGAAAGGCCTACCAGTGCACCCAGCGAAACTTGCCCGTTTCTGCTGGCTTATGCGCATATTACTGGTGAATTTGAAAGTCGCGCAGTTGTGTCCAACTCTTTTGCGCATACAGTCCATGGAATTCTCCAGGCCAGAACACTGGAGTGGGTAGCGTTTCCCGTCTCCAGGGGATCTTCCCAACCCAGGGGTCGAACCTAGGTCTCCCACATTGTGGGCGGATTCTTTACCACCTGAGCCACAAGGGGGAAGTCCCCAGAATACTGGAGTGGGTAGCCTATTCCTTCTCCAGTAGATCTTCCCGGCCTAGGAATCGACCTGGGGTCTCCTGCGTTGCGTTGCAGGCGGATTCTTTACTAAAACTGAGCTAGCAGGGAAGCTCCGAGAAAGAGGTCATTTCAGCCTCCGAGACATTAGTTTTTGTGACAGAGAAATGCAGGCAGTGTCCCTGTACCTCTCGAGCCATTTCTTTGAACACCTGTGGCTTCCTTGAAAGAGCCTTGTTGTTGTTTCTCTTGGGTCACCTCTGAGAAAATCAGACTCTCAAGGCCATTGTCAGCCTTCCTTAAAAATCTCTTATGACCCTGAGGAAATGTCAAGTCAAGACAAGGGTTACCTTTTGTAGGACCTTTCTTGTTTCCGAAGAACCTTAATCGTCCCTGTTTCTCCGTTTGTTTGTGTGTTTTTGTTTTTAAGAGTGTGATGTTTGGATATCTTGGAAACAAAGCCAGCTGTCAGTTTTTCTAGTAAAGTGAGCAGAAAATTTCATACACAGGTAGAAAGGGGCTGCTGCTGCTGCTAAGTCGCTTCAGTGGTGTCCGACTCTGTGGGACCCCATGGACGGCAGCCCACCAGGCTCCCCCCTCCCTGGGATTCTCCAGGCAAGAGTACTGGAGTGGGGTGCCACTGCCTTCTCCGCCAAATGGCTCAATACTTAAGTAAACGATGAAAATTTGGAGAAACTGACAACCTGAAATATCCGGGTTCTTAGCAAGATGCCTTCTCCAAAGAACTATGCTAAGCACTACAGGACGTGTAAGATGAAACAAGAGTCCTGTCCTTCAGGGACGCATAATACAGTAGCAAAAGCATGGGGTATGACAACAGGAGACCTACAATTGGTCTAAAATCTGCCACCTGTAATCCACGTGACTCTGCGGACGCCCCGTCCTGTATCTGAATTTCTTTATACGTCAAAGAGAAATGTAAACGGAAGGGACACCACGAGGTTCAAACCTACCTAACAAGAATAACGGAGAAGGCCATGGCACCCCACTCCAGTACTCTTGCCTGGAAAATCCCATGGACGGAGGAGCCTGGAGGGCTGCAGTCCGTGGGGTCGCTGAGGTCGGACACGACTGAGCGACTTCACTTTCACTTTTCACTTGCATGCGTTGGAGAAGAAAATGGCAACCCACTCCAGTGTTCTAGCCTGGAGACTCCCAGGGACCGGGGGAGCCTGGTGGGCTGCCGTCCATGGGGTCACACACAGTCGGACACGACTCAAGCGACTGGGCGGCGGCGGCAGCAGCAGCAGCAGCAGCAGCAACAAGAATAAACAGTAATAGTTGGGAAGCACGTGCCTGCAAACCAGAAAAGGATTTTAAAAATATCAGGGACTGCTGCTCCTGATCCAGCGAGGGGTCTGGCCAGGAGGACCAAAAGCCTCTTAACTCGAGTCCCCGGGACAATCCTAGTGATGACTTTCGGAGATAGGGGTCCTAGCCAGGCGAACTAAGGCCACCGGCTGTTGGAACGGGATTCGGCAGTAATCTGGACGCAAGACACGCGGCAAGTCGGCGCGGGGGGGGGGGGGGGTGGTCCGAGATTTCGGACGCTCGCAGGAGACAATCTACTTCGAGGCGCGGCTAGGACTCCCGTGAGCCCGAGACTCGGTGACCTGAACTATCCTTTTCTTCTGCATCCGGGGCTGACCCCAGGATGGGGCGGACCTGCGGGAGGCTTCCTGTCTCCCGTGTGCGCGCCTACGCAGGTTTGGGGGGGCGGGTAGTGGTGATAGGCGTGGCTATCACGCAGCCACCGGAAGCCATCCTTTCTTTTCCAGTGGGCGCCCGGCCCACAGCACGAGACCCCAGAATGGCGAGCCGGGGTAGGGTCTCGAGGCGCTCGAGGGGTCACGCCGGGGACTCAACTCCCAAGGTCCGTGCGCGCCCGGCGCCTCGCGCCTTCCCGGCACCGCCCCCGGGGGCGCGTGAACCCGGACCTGCCTGCCTCCCCGCGACGGCATGAGGTGTGGTGACTTCATAGCCGAGCCCAGGAAGAAGGAATTGGCGTCCACGGAAGCCAGAGCTGGGTGGAGGTAATCGAGAAGCTGATTTTCCTTGGGGGTTTGGTCAGGAGAGCGCCGAGAAATCACGAGCCATACCCTTAGAGATACCTCACGAGCCAGCGGGGGTGGGGGGAAGGGCGGAAGTTAGCCGGGGCGGGCGGCCTTCTCGATGTCGCTGTGGCTTCTTTGCCGGGCGGCGGGTGGGTCTGAGACCCAGCGACACCTGTTCTTGAGGAGGCCGGTACTCAGGCAGGCACCTACAGTCATATCTAACCTCCGGAAGCAAACTCTTGTACACCGTGTGGAAACAAAACCCAGGGTTGCTGCTGAAGTAGCCTCGGAGGCTGCTGGTGTGTGGAGAGCTTTTGGTACTTTGGACCCAGAAGGTGGAGGTGGGCCATAGGGCGGAAAGGCCTACCAGTGCACCCAGCGAAACTTGCCCGTTTCTGCTGGCTTATGCGCATATTACTGGTGAATTTGGAAGTCGCGCAGTTGTGTCCAACTCTTGTCGAATGCAGTCCGTGGAATTCTCCAGGCCAGAACACTGGGGAAACTGTAGCGTTTCCCGTCTCCAGGGGATCTTCCCAACCCAGGGGTCGAACCTAGGTCTCCCACATTGTGGGCGGATTCTTTACCACCTGAGCCACAAGGGGGAAGTCCCCAGAATACTGGAGTGGGTAGCCTGTCCCTTCTCCAGCAGATCTTCCCGGCCTAGGAATCGAACTGAGGTCTCCTTCGTTGCAGGCGGAACTGAGCTAGCAGGGAAGCTCCGAGAAAGAGGTCATTTCAGCCTCCAAGGCATTAGTTTCTGCTGACAGAGAAATGCAGGCAGTGTCCCTGTACTTCTCGAGCCATTTCTTTGAACACCTGTGGCTTCCTTGAAAGAGCTTTGTTGCTGTTTCTCTTGGGTCATCTCTGAGAAAATCAGACTCTCAAGGCCATCGTCAGCCTTGCTTATAAATCCCTTATGACCCTGAGGAAATGTCAAGTCAAGACAAGGGTTACCTTTTGTAGGACCTTTCTTGTTTCCGAAGAACCTTAATCGTCCCTGTTTCTCCGTTTGTTTGTGTGTGTGTGTTTTTGTTTTTAAGAGTGTGACGTTTGGATATCTTGGAAACAAAGCCAGCTGTCAGTTTTTCTAGTAAAGTGAGCAGAGATTTTCATACACAGGTAGAAAGTGGCTTCTGCTGCTGCTGCTGCTAAGTCGCTTCAGTGGTGTCCGACTCTGTGAGACCCCATGGACGGCAGCCTACCAGGCTCCCCCCTCCCTGGCATTCTCCAGGCAAGAGTACTGGAGTTGGGTGCCTTTGCCTTCTCTCAACAAGGGGCACTGTGACATTCGTATGTGTTCCCAGGAGGTGCTAAAGAAGCAGTGTTAATGCCTTCTAATAGCTTAGTGGGGGAAACTTGCTGAAAGGAATAAGGTTACTTTTTCTCTAATTTTTTTCTGATCTGGGTGTCTCAGTTTCCCTTCAAGTATTAGTATGATGTAAAAGAGAATCTAGATGTTCCATGAAGCAAAGGAATCAGTCTGCATAAGAAGATGAAGGGACAGAGCAGTTGTCCCTCATCTCACTGAGGATAAGAAACTGGAATGATCTATTAAAATGTAGAGAAAGTCAAATACCCCCCTTTATAAAGGTGGGACAGGAAGTGCACAGATTAAGTATTGGATAACCTCAAAGCTCCTTTTAGCAAATGCATGTAAGTTTTTGCATCCCTCAACCTTAAAGAAAAAGTGATGAACTAACATTTGTCTTTCCAGAGTTGTATATTTGTTTCAAAGTTGGGTAACAGAGGAAAGGTTGAAAACATGTCCTGAGTCTTGAGCCTTCACCAGAGGCAGTTAATTTTAAAGAGGAGGCAGAACGGTTACTTTCTGTTCCTCCTCTTCTGATAACTTTCTGTTCTTCTTCTCTGATAAGTAAGTAAATGTGCGTCATGTGGCTTTCTTCTTGATGTGTACTTTTTTTCCCTCCCCTCTCTCAGTGCCCTTGGGGAGAAGATCCACTCATTGGTTTTGTACCAAAGCTGACAAGGCCTCAGTTATCAGGTGGCCCAGGAGGATGTCACAAATAGAAGAAAAGCTGTTCCCAGAGCAAATAATGATGAGCCCTGTGAAGGCGCCTGCATGCTTGTACCCACATGTGGAGGTTTTACAGGGGACTAAGAGGTCTGTGAAAGAGAGTTCCAATAAGAGTAAGAAATCCAGCCCACAGATGGGCAGTCTTCATCCTGAGAGTGCTCGCCAGCACTTCCGGAGCTTCTGTTATCATGACACGCCTGGACCGTTTGAGGCTGTCAGCCAACTGCAGGAATTATGCTCTCAGTGGCTGAGGCCAGAGATCCACTCAAAAGAGCAAATCTTGGAATTGCTGGTGCTGGAGCAGTTCCTGGACGTTCTGCCCAGTCATATCCAGAACTGGGTGCAGAAGTATCATCCACAGAACGTCAAAGAGGCTGTGGCCCTGGTAGACCGCTTTCACAGAGAATGTGGTGGAATAAGCAATGAGGTGAGCAGAAAGATTCCTTACATGTACACTGCGAAAGAGGGTGAAAGTGGGGTCAATAATTGGAGAATGAGATGGATTAAGTCACTCTTCTGTTGTTCCTTTAGAATAACTAAGTGCAATCTGAAATCACAGGCTTGCAGTGACAGCTTCCAGGTTGGGGAGTTCCTGAGAGTCTTTTCCTGGCCTTAAAAAAAGAAATGCATTTTGCCCTCTTTAGGGCCAGGGTGAATTGAAGGTGGTGGGCCTGGCCTAGCATGGCCAAGGAGACAGGACTTAGCAGCCAAGAAATAAAAGGCAAGAAAATGCTAGGAAGGGAGGAAAAAACCTCCAAATGCAGGGTTTTAAAGGTCAAAGGCAGGAGAGTGTAGCAGCCAAAGTATAAATCAAACCTTTCTGGGGAGACTGCAAAGAAAGAGAAGAAATGGAAAGAGAAAAGGGAAACAAGGATCAGAAAGAAGAAAAAAGCTAACAGTAAAATGGAGAAAATCTGAATGCTGAGGGGTGGTGCTCTCTGGGCTGGGAACACACATCTCAGGGCCAGGAGAAAAGCGTCTCCATGGCCTGCCTTCATGCTTTGCCTTGGCTTTGCTGGTGAGTGGGTAACCAGGTCTGCCCTGGGGAGATGGCAGCATACTTGTCCTTGAGAGCCCCGCCTTGAGGAGCACAAGTGTCTTATACACCTGAAGTGTATGGCGGAAAGTTGAATCCAGCTCTTCCCCCATTTTTTCCTCCACTGCATCCCCTTTGTCCATGAAATTGTTCCCTGGACGTGGGAGGATTGGAGAATCCAACTGACAGAAAACCCTCTTTTATTCATTTTCTTATTCTTTAGAGGAAACTAGAAAATAAAAGTTCACTAAATCAAGGATCCAAGTCTAGAAAACAAGAGATTGGAGGCAGTGAGAGAACAGGCAGCCTACCCCTACCCTGCTCTTGGCCTGAGCTGTGGCTGTCCAAGGAGGTGTGGAGGCAAGCAAGTCATAGCTTCTCTCATTTTAATCTGATTTTCCCAGATCATGTGTACAGTTCCTTGTGAGAAAATCATGGCGCAATATCTCTTCATTTTTAAAAATTTCTTTACACACTCCCCAAACCTGGACTCTACTCTTGTTTGTTCTTCCATCACCACCCCAAAACCAAAAGCTCTTTTCTAATGAGGATGGGGGTTATTTTTAGGTCACAACCCACCAACTGGGAAATGACACAGCGCTCTTGGGAGGAACAGCAGTGGCCCCAGGCTTTAAGTGGAAGCCAGCAGAGCCCCAACCAATGGGTGTGTTCCAGGAAGAATGTTCGAATATATACCAGGTACTGCAGGAGCCGCGCTGGAATACTCACAAAGAAAGCCAGCCTGTGGATAAAGGAGGTGAGGAGTTTCATCATAATTATCTTCTCCTGGGAGCTGTGATAGTAATTGGTTCAGGGAGCATTGCATGGGAATTTTCCAGGTGCCCAGTCATGCTTTCAGTTAGGATGACTGTCTAGTGGGAGTACAGTAGGTCCGTGGTGGGTGAAGGTGAAGGCCATTCTGGGGTACAGAAGCATCCAAACCACAGAACCCTGGTATTCACAATGTGGACCTTTCTCTACAGAAATTTGAGAGGGGAGAAGAAGGTAGAGCAGGGACAAGGCAGGGGGGTCATCTCACCATTAGAAGTTAGAGGAGAAATTGGGATCAGAAATGGGCTGTCAGTGGCAGAATGGGAAGAGAATTGTACACCAGGAAAAAAGTGATAAAAGAAATCTCCCATGTTTCCCACCAAGGTTTTAATTTTCAAACACCTCTAATGCTTGCCTAGCTCAGTGAACATTTTCTTTAATGAGAGGAAAAGCAGTGGATTTCCTTTCATTTAATGAAAACTGGGAACCAGTTCTATGGAGTGGTGGCTTTTTGGTTCTAATTTATGAGAAGGCCACTTGTGGTGCACATGTGTGAGCTCACGTGTGCACACACATACGTGAAGGTGAGCTGTCTTTACTGAAGGAGTCCTAAACTGTAGAAGTTGGTTTGGGGTATTCATAAACAGAAAATATTTTTTTTTCTGGCTCCTTCCCCACAGCTGTGCCTGCTGAAGAGAGTCCAACCTTTTCTGAGGAGAAAAGCACCCCAAGCTGGAAGTTGACATCTAAGCTCACCTTGCCTAAGTCCCAGGTGAGCTGTACTTTACAAGCGTTTTCAGGCAGCCTGAATGTGGCCTTGTCTGCTTTTCTCTGCTGCCCATGATCCTGCCTTACACAGCAGATGCTCTGAGGCACATTAGCCCTGGGTGTTCCCTAGGCAACTAGGATTGGCGCTGTGGGATTGGGCACCTCCCAAGCCGTGTACTGATCTCTTGGGCACCTTTCCTGTCATCTCACTCCTTTTCCCTTGAATCTTCTCTTAACTTTTTTGGTAACTGGCCTCCCATGTAATTCAGAAATGAGTGATAGGACGGCTTCTGTTGTAGCGAGTACTGAACTACAACTTACTCTCTTCTCTAGAGTCCATTGACATTTGAAGATGTGGCCTTGTATTTTTCCGAGGAAGAATGGAAAATAATGACCCCTGATGAGAAGACCCTCTACCTTGATGTAATGCAGGAACTCTATGAGGATGTCGCCTCTGTAGGTAAAGAGTCTTCCTTTCCTTTGTACAGCAATTGAGCAATCTGTTACATCCTCACTTCATGGAAAATGCACACCTGTGAGAGTGTCCCAGTGTCCCAGCAGTGGGTTGGTTCTCAGCTTGATGGTGTGAGGGGAGAGGGAAGGCAGATCCAGATCACCTGGCGAGCTTTTTACAAATACACCTCTTTCTCCTAAGTAGACTGCTTGATCTATCATACTCTTGCCCTACCCTGCAAGCCCACTCTTGCCAGATCTTTTCCATGTCAGTAGAAAGCACAGTTTACCCAGTTGTTCAGGCCCCAAAACTCTCAGTTATCCTTTTTTCCAGTCCTTTTGTTATCCCCTACCCCCCAGCCAATCAGGGAGCAAGTACTCTTAACTCTGTCTTCAAAATAGGTCCTGAATACAACCATGTCTCAACCTCTTCTGCTCTTACCATCCTGGTCTCCGCCGCCTCATCTCTAACCAGGTCTGCTGGAATACCACAGGACTCCTGTCCCACGACGTTTCCATGTGTCCTTAGGGTTAGTTCCTAGCTTCCTCATTGCACATCCAGCCACAGCCACGGTAGAATATAAAGAAGATACTGAGTTTAAGATTCTGCCCATTTAAATGTTTGGAGTAAACAAAAGTATAGAGAGTTATTTGCTTTTTCTGAAAATAGTCTGGAATTTAGATGGCAGTCCATGACCTCCAAGTTTTATTCTCAGAGCGTTATCATTGCACCCTAAACTTAAAGTGATCTGTTTAGCACAAGGGCAAGAACCATAGACCCAACGTCCCTAAGAGTTCGACGACATTCTTGGAGAGTCTCTTTGAGGTAAACGTACATATAGGAAGAGGAGAAAATTCCTTAATAGGAGCCTTTATAAGGGCTTAACAATTTTAAGATTTTGTTCCTCTATATTTTTAAAAATTAACCTCTTTATTGACTGACTTGTAGATTCACATGCATATTTAAAATGTAATTCAAAGAACCCATATACGCTTTACCCATTTTCCTCAGTGATAACTTTTGCAAACGTACATGACGTCACAACCAGGATAATAAAATGGGTACAGTCCACTGACCGTATTCATACTTTCATTTTCCTTGTATTCATTGGTGGGTGTGTATGTATTTAGTTATATAAGATTTGATCACGTGGAGGTTTGTATATTCACCACCCCAATGCAGATCCATTACCACAAGGATCCTTCCTGTTGCCCTTTTATCAATACAACAACACACCCTTCCCTCCCACACCCTACCTCGTCACCAACCTGTGCCAACCACTGATCTGCTTACAGTTTTTAAAAATTTTGTCATTTCAAAAATACAGCTTTGGGAGATTAACTTTTCTCCTTCACAATAATTCCCTGGAAATTCATCTAAGTTATTGTGTGTATCAGTAGTTCATTCATTTTTACTGCTGAGAAGTGTTCTGTAATATTGATAAACCATTGAAAGATATTTTTGCTGTCTTCAGTCTGGGGCTATTGTGAATAAAGCTGCCATGAACATTCCTGTACAGAATTTTGTGTAGAGATGGTAAGTTTGCGTTTCTCTGGGATAGAGAGTGAAAGAGTGAAATTGCCGTTTCGTATGGTAATTAGATGTTGAATGCTAAACTGGTTTTCAGAGTGGCTGCATCATTTGACCTTCCTAGCCAGCAATGGATGTGATCCTTTCTCCACATTCTTGCCATTGTTTAATAGTATTACCACTTAAAAATTTTTTGGCTTTCTGTTAAGTATGTAATGTTATCTCATTGTGGCTTGGACTTGCATTTCGCTAATAGCTGATGATGATGTAGTTTTTCATGTGCTTATTTGCCATCTTTATATTATCTTCAGTGAAACGGCCTTTGCCATGGTTTTCATTTGGTTGTTTTTTAAGTGTTGAATTTTGAGAGTTCTTGTATAGATTGTAGTGCTTTCTAGCGTATATGGTTTGCAAGTAGTTTCCCCAAGTCTGTATATTTTTCCTTTTATCCTCTTCCCATGGGTTTCCACAGAGTAAGTTTTTTATTTTGATGCCCAGTTTTTCACTTTTCTTTTTACCGGTTGTATCTTTGCTATCAGGGCTAGCCATAGATCCCTAAAATTTTCTATGTTTTTCCTAAAAGTTTTTTAAGTTTGCATTTAAGTCTGTGATTCATATTGAGTAGATTCTATATAAGATACGAAATTTAGATTGAAGCTCATTTGTGTTTTTGCCTGTGTAGGTCCAGTTGCTTCAGCCTTGTTTATTGAAAAGGCTGGCCTTCCTCCATTGAATTGCTTTTGCACTTTGGTCAAAATCAGTTGGGCATACTTGTGTATCTGTTTTGTTCCATCGAGTTATGTGTGAGTCTTTCTTCCCACTTTATTTTGTCAAGATCAATTTTATTTTAAGCTATGCTAGGGCCTGTCCCTTTCCATGTAAAGTTTAGAATACGCTTATCTATAAGAAACTTTTTTGGAATTTTGCTAGAAATAACATTAAACTATATGTGAATTTGAGGAGGAATGATCTCTTTACTGTGTTGATTTTTCCAAACAATGAACACAGTATGTTTTGCAAGTTTTCTTTGATTTCTTTCATCATTTAAAAAATGTTCTCTACTTATCTATTTTGGCTACACTGGGTCTTTACTGTGGTGTGCAGCCTCCCTAGTTAGAGCTCGAGGGCTCTCTCTAGTTGCAGGGTGCTAGCTTCATTGCCCTGGGGCATGTGGGATTTTAGTTCCCCAACCAGGGATCAGACCTGAGTCCCCTGCATTGGAAGGTGGATTCTTAACCACTGGACCACCAGGGAAGTCCCATCACCAACTTTCTGATAGAGAAAAAAATTTATTTTATCTATGTTTGTGTTAGAGTATAGTTATTCATCTACTTTTTATAATTTTCAGTGTGCAGATCCTCTACATGTTTGCCAAGTATATGCAGGAGCATTTAATTTTCATTGGCATAACTGTAAATGGTATTATTTTAAATTTTTGTTAAAACAAATGTTCAGTGTTTTTATATAGGTCTGCCTCTAATTTTATGTTTTCTTCTTTTATCCTGTGACCCTACTGAACTTGCTTATGAGTTCTAGGAAGGCGTTTTTTGGTAAATTTCTTGGGGTTTTTATACATAGTCACATGATCTACAGTGCTTTTTATTTCTTTATTTATTTGTTGCCTTGTTGCAGTAGGTCCAACTTCTGGTACAATGTTGAATATGAATGGTGAGAGCAAACATCCTTGCCTTCTTCTCAGTTTTATCATGGAAACGTTATGTCTTTCACTTTTACATGTGATGTTCGTGCAGGGTTTTTATTGATACTTTATCAGGTTGATAATAATTCCTAACTTTCCTAGGGTTTTATTTATTTATTTTTGGCTATGCTGGGTCTTCATTGCAGCACTCGGGATCTCTTTAGTTGAAGTGTGTGAACACTTAGTTGTGGCATACAAATTCTTCGTTGCGTCCTTTCGGTATCTAGTTCCCTGACCAGGAATTGAACCTGGGCCGCTTGTATTGGGAATGTGGAGTCTTAGCCACTGGTCCACCAGGGACGTCTCTCTTGAGTTTTTTTATCGTTAATGGATGTAGGGTTTGTCAAATACTTTTCTGTGTCAGTCAATGGGATTATGATCTTTCAAAGCTTGTTGATATATGGTGGGTTATGTTGGTTGATTTCAAATATGGAAATCCTACTTGATCACGGTATATAATGCTTACATACTGTTACATTCAGCTTGCCAATATTTTGTTGAGGATTTTCGTGTTGAAGTTCATGGGAGATGTTAGTCTGTAGTTTTCCTTCTGAGTACTGTCTTTGTGTGATTTTGTTATCAGGGTAATTACTGGCCTTATGAAATGATTTGGGTAATAGTTCTTGTTTTCTGGAAGAGATGATATAAAAGTGGTGTTAATTGTATAGATACTTTGTAGAATGCTCCAGTAACACTATATGAATCTGGAGATGTCTGTTTTGGCAGCTTTTTAATTATGAGTTCAAGTTTTAATTTTCAGAGTGCTATTCAGATTATCTATTTCACACTGGTTGAATTCTGGTAGTTTGTAGATTTTGAGAAATTTACCCATTTCCCCCTAACTTTTAACATTTGTGAACATAAGTTGCTGATAGTATTCCCTTATTATCTCTTTAATTGCTGCAGAACGTGTAGTGATAGACCCAGTTCCTTCCTGATATGGATGGTTTGCATCTTCTTTCATTTTTGCCTAAGTTAATACAGGTTTATCAGTTCTATTAATTTTTTGAGGAGCAAGTTTTTTGTTTAATTTTTGCTGTGATCTTTATTATTCCTTCAATTTTTATTTTCCTTTTATTCTAGTTTCTTGAGGTAGAAACGTAGATTATTTATTTGAGAGCTTTCCTCTTTTCTGTTGTGTGCCTTTAGGGCTATACATTTTCCTCTGAGCATTCCTATAGCTGCATTCCACATATTTTGATTATATTATATAATTTCATTTTCATTTAAGTATGTATTTTTAAATTTCCCTTGAGACTTTCTCTTTGAATCATGGATTATTAAGAAGTATATTTCCATTTGTCCCCATATATTTAAAATTTTTCTGTTGCCTTTCTGGTTTTGATTACCAATCTGATTCCATTTTTGTCAGATTGCTTTTTCTCACTCAAGTTGTGTTTTGTGTTTTTTTTTTTTTGGTTCTAGGTGTTCTATGTGATTTGTGATCTGTTTTTTTGTATCCTGATCATTTTGTCTATTATGTTAGGAGAGTCTGAGTCCTATTTAAATATTTTAATGGGCAGTCACTCTGTTTTAGTTTAGCATGTAAGTTCTTTTCTACTTTGTGGAATATGTGTCTAGTGACAGCTTAATTTTCAGAGCCTTTATGGTATTATTTTGGTCTCCTCGATTTATGTGGTACTGCTGGGATTCCCATGTGCTCCTGCTCATGCTGCCAGAGAGTGAGGAATGAGGAAGATCTTTACTTAGGCTAGAGTGTCTCTCAGTGGGAACCTCTGACCCTTAGGGATGAA
This sequence comes from Bos taurus, assembly GCF_002263795.3. Classification (NCBI taxonomy): domain Eukaryota; kingdom Metazoa; phylum Chordata; class Mammalia; order Artiodactyla; family Bovidae; genus Bos; species Bos taurus. The sequence continues at coordinate 19,047,455 of NC_037357.1, read as the reverse complement.
GAGGCTTCCTGGGGCCGGCTGCTAGTGGCTGGTTAGCTAGGTCCATCTTGCTAGTTCTGCATGACAAATCTGATGTCTCCGATTGGAGTTCTGATGTTGTCAGACGGTTTCCCATTTCCGATTGTGGATAGAGTTAGCCTATTGAGGCAGCCTTCTGTTGCTCAGTTGAGATTTGGAAAACACGAGATCTGGGTTGCCTACATTTTTGGATGTGGGGATGTAAGATACCTACTGTGTTACTCTTCTAGTCCTGGAGTCCCAACCCATTTTGCCTTCCTCTTACCACTTTATAGAATTCTCTGTTCATTGTATCTTGCATTCTTAAATGGATTTGTAGTTGTGCCCAGAAAGGAAGTCCAGGGGAAAATGGGTCTGTGCCATTTTGTCCAGATTGGACCAAAAATCCCTTGTTCCTGTATTTTTAAAAAGCTGTCAGCATTGATTTTTCTTCCATGCCGACAGTTTTCTTGTTCCGGGAAACAGATGGCTGATTCTTCTGTTTATTCCAACAGGGTTAAAGCTCACAAATGACCCTGAAAATGACCCACCTGTATCTCTTCCTACATTAGAGATACAACCATCAGGATGCGAAGTATTAGGAAAGGCCACAATGAAAGATGCTGAGACAACAGTGGGCAAGGAAAATCACGGTGATACATGCAGGGTACGGAAACGACCTCGCAGTCCCGAAGCCCCAGCCCTCGCCAGCCACTTCGTGGCTGGTGACAAACTGCACTGAAACTCTCAAAACGGGCCCTTTCCATGAAACTCAAGGAAATTATCTGAGTGCAGCCAACCTGTTGTTTCACTTTAGCCGAAGGAGGGAGCAGAAGGAAGAAATTCTTCATTAGAAACATGAATGATTGACCCTGACCAAAAAGGTAGGAGACCAGAGGTTGGACTTGCGGGCTGGAGGGAGGCTGTTGCTATGGCATCTACATATCCAGCCCCTGGGGGGCTTGGGGGAGGAAGGGACCCGTGGAAGCCAGCCTGGAAAGCTGCCGAGCCGAGAGCAGGCAAGGCAGGGTGCACGCAGGCCCTCTGGACAACCTTGTCATATTTCCAACTTGGGGATGAGAGGCGACTTCCTGGGCATCTCCGAGGATCAGCCCATCACCTCGGACCATGGCCCCGGTAGTGTCACCTGAACACGGGGGAATGGAGGGAAATGGCCCTGGAGAGGCCCTGAGAAAGCCCTAGAAGAGAGCGGATGCTGGCCCCCTTGTCCTCCACCCCTCGAGAGGCAGCCTGGACGGATGGTTGTGTTCTTGGCCCAAGCCCAGGTCTGTCACTTTCTCAGCCCTTCACAAGACTTCCTCCTGGCGGGTCTGTGGGACTGCTCTCTGCCTGCTCCTGTTGTCTCTCTTGTTCCTCTCCACCCTCCAAAGCTTTGCATCAGGGGACAGGGAAGAGAGGGAAAGACATGTTCCTCCCAGCCCTGCCCCATCTCAGCCACGCTCCCTCCACCTCCTACCAGTGCCCTCCTGGTGCCACAGAATGTGCTGCTCCAGTCCTGGACAGCCTCCAGCAGCCCCTGTGTCCCAAAGGATTTGGGAAAGTGGGGGTCTCCTTAGGTGGAGGGCAGCTGTCAGGCCGGGGTGGGAGAGCAGATGGAGAAGAGGCTTGTAGGGTAGGCAACAACTGGGGAGACGGGGACATCTCTGGGTGAAGAGGCAGCTCTCAAGTCCCCATGTTTTTCTTGCAGGAACTGGTTTTATAGAAGGTGAACCGCCCCTTCTGTGGTCTTGTCCAGAGAGTCAAATCCCTGCCTGGGGCACCCCTGACCCTAGAGTTGCCTGGGGAGCACCCGAGAGAAGAGCCTGACCCCTCGAGGAGAGGCAGGGCCTTCCAGGTGGAGAGCCCGAGGGGAGGGGTGGCCTGGTGATCCAGTACTGGCATGGGGAAGGAAGGATGGAGCTAGAGACACTCTGGTGGAGCAGGTTCTCCCCACCTGCTGGGCTCTGGGAAGGGAGACATTTGCCCTTGTCACATAGATCAAAGTGGGGGAGCTGAACCTGCCTCTGGGTCTTCACTGCCTACCTGCCCCCCAGTCTCTGGGAGACCTGGCACAGTGGGATGGGGGAGGGGAGCACAGACTCCCAAGAGATCTAGAGAGAGAGAGAGGCCCGTGGCAGGGAAGGTGAGAGCAAGTCACAGGGAAGAACTGGGGGACAGTCTGAGCTGATATGGTCACAGGAGAGATGAATCCCAGAACCCCCTTGGGGAGCAAGGTCCTTACACACAAACCTCCCCACCCTAACCCAAGCCCCACGCAAGGCTTAACCAGGGGTTCCTTGGTGTCGAGTGGCACAGGCCTCTCAGTTTGGGTAGGGTGGTGGCTGGCTCCTGGGGCCGAGTGTAATAGGAGGGAAGGGATACAAGTGGGTGGCGTGGAGCTGAGACCCACGCATGACCCCATATCTCTGTCTCCAGGCTGCCCCTCCTGCTAGGATCACACAGGAGCATCTGCTCTGGATGGGCCTGCAGCGGTCCTGGCTGTGCTGCTGACTGGTGCACCAGGAGCGGCACTGAGGGGAGCTGGGAGAGGCCCTGGCCCTCACCCCCATCCCACATCCACATCTGCCCCCTCACTGATTGCTCGCGGTCCTGGTCCTCAGTTCCTGGGACTAAGAACCACAGCAGCCTGGTTGCCCCTGGGACACAGGGGCTGAGCCTCACACCATGTGCCCTTCTCAGCCACCCAGGGCCCGGCTGAAGAGCTCTGCCTGCCTCACCCCGAGGCCTGAGGCTGCACCCAGGCTACTACATGCCCCCCGCAGATTCCCACAGACGGAAGGGTGCTGATGGCTTCCTCCCTTGTGCCAAGTTGCCTGGAAACCCCTGGTCCTGGTGGCCCCTCCTCCACCCCAACTGTGTCCCTCCAGGACCATTTCCGGGAGACTGCCAGCCTTTGGACTGCATCCCTGGAGTTCTGAGAGACTGTGACATGGGCTGCAGGGGAGGAGAGGAGCGGAGGACCAGGGGCCTCCTTGGGGCTGATGCGTAAATGTGCCCTTTTCAAGTTCGGGTCTCACGCTCTGGGTGACTGGATCCCCAGCCGCAGCCTCTTCCTGGGCCAGCCTGAGAGGACCTGGGGAGGGCACTAGGGAGGGTCTTTACTTAATATGTGCGTGCCTGTGTGTGAGTGCGCATGTTGAGTGCATGTGAGTGTGGGGATGTGTGTGTGAATTTGCATGTTCATGCATGAGGGCTTGAGTGTGAGCATGGGGATGTGTGGGTGTATAAGTGTGGATGAGTGTATGGGTATGAGTGCACAGATGTGGGTGTGTGAAGGTACTGGTGTGAGAGTGTGTGTGTGGGTGTGAATATACATGTCAGTGTGCATGTGTGAATGCGTGTGTGTGAGTGTTTATGCACACATGAGTGGCTGTGCGATGCAGACGGTGCTGAGCTGTTTAGTGGGTGTGCTCTGGGGGACGGGCATCCTGTCCTCCCCAGGCTCCCAGCTCTGTTGGAGCTGCCTGGGCCCTGGGAGGCCGCTTCCTAAAGTGGAGAAAGTATGTTGGAGATTCAGGGGCCCCGGGCTTAGAGACCCATCATCACCTGCAGAGAATCCCCCCTCCCCATGGGGCTCTGGCTGGGGCTGTCCGCCCCCAAAGGTATTGGCTGTGGGAGGGGCGGGGACACGTCCTCAGCACGTGCTCCTGCCACTATTTTTCTTACCATTTTGATCTTGAGTAGTTTGCTGCTGCTGCTGCTCTCCCACCTCTTCCTCATCTCCTCACTAGGCCTCTGCTGCTCTCCTCTCTGTGTACTTTATTTGCAATCTCTTTTTCAGGCAGTGGAGGTTCTACACCATCACCGACTTGAATAAGACAGCTTTCCCTTTTCTGTGTGTGATGAACTCTCCACCAGTCAGCGCAGTCTGGTCAGAGAAATGTTCTTGTTTTCAGTGTTGTCAAATCTTGTGTCTGTATAAGTTAATAAAGAAAATTATTTTAGTTCAATAAAAAAAAAAAAAAAAAAACACAGAGGCCTCTTGTTTCTGGTGTGGTGCCCCTTGGAGGAAAGGGTCTGTTGGTGAGCTCACCCGACTCTGGTGGCCAGAAGCTGGGGGAGGGGAGCATCCTGAGGGCTATAATTGGGTGGGGTCATGGCAGGAAACCAGTGAATGTTATACTTCATATTAAGAGAACAAAGGGGTAATACATAATCATTCCAAAAGATTTAAAAAATGGATTTGGTGAAATTCAGTACCCATTCATGATTTTAAAATCTTTTAAGAACATTGAAATTGTTAGGAACTCATTCTTCTGGCAAATAGTCTATAAAAAACCTCAGTGCACATAATATTTAATGGTGAAAGAATGTTCCTAATATTGGGAACAATGCATGGTGTCTACTCTTGCCATTTCTATTCATCATTGTAGTGGAAGCTTGAGCAAATGGAATAAGCCCCCTACCCTGACAAATCCATCCGAATTGGAAAGGAAGAAATAAAGCTTTATTTATTCACAGATCATCCTGTATGGAGAAAATAACAAGTAAAGCACAGACACAAAAAAGCCACTAGACCCATAAACAAATTTAGCAAGGCCAACAGGACACAATATCAACATCAAAATATCGCTTATACTTGTACATACTAGCACCAAAAATTCCAAAAATGAAGTTAAGAAAGCAACTGGATACACAATAGCCTTCAAAAGAATAAAACATTAGGGATAAATCCCATAAAAATGAATAAGACCTGAAAACTAAAAATTACTTAAAACATTATAAGACATAGCTGAGAAAATTTAAACTTAGTAAAGATAGTTCATGGGTTGGGAGACTCAATATGGCAACCTTCCCCAAGTTTATCTGTAGATTGAGCCCAATATCTATCAAAATCTCAGCTGAATTTCCTGTAGAAATTGACAAGCTGATCTTAAAATGTATGCGGAATATACATTTATATCACCTTAATTAGCCAAAACATTTTGAAAAAGGAAAACAGTTGAAGGATTTATCATACCTATTCCAGAAGTCATAAAGCCACAGTAATCAAAACTATGAATCTTGTACAAAGATAGTCACATAGATCAGTGGAACAGATTGAGAAAGTATGAACAAATCCTTAAATTTATGATGAGATGGGTCTTCTATTATGGCAAAATAGACAACAAATGTCACCATTTTAACCATTTTAAAGTATCAAATTCAGTAGCATGAAGTACATCCCCAATATGTAACCATCACCATTATCTAATTCTAGAATATTTCCATCACCACAGATGAGAACACCATGTGCATTGTCAGTCATCAATACCTCCCTACCCTACTCCTTGGCAAATACAAACGTGCTTTCTGTCTCTATGTATATACTTTTTATGGGTATTTCATACAAATGGAATCATGATATGTAACCTTTTATACCTGGCTTCTTAGTGTAATATTTTGTAGTTCATTCACATTATCTGTAGTTCATTCACATTATTGTATGTTTCTTTTAATGGGAGAATAAAATTCCATTTTATGGATATATGACATTTTATTTATCCAGTCATATGTTTGTGGACATTTGTGTTGTTTCTACCTTTTTGCCATTGTGAATAGGGTTACTATGGACATTCAAGTACAGGTTTTGTTTGAACACCTGATTGCAATTTTGGGGGTCCACAACTAGGAGTAGAATTGCTGGATAACATGTTAATTCTATGTTTAACTAATGGAAGAACTCACCAAACTGTTTTACATAGAGGCTGCACCATTTACAGTCCCACTTAGTAATGTATGATGATTCCACACTCTCCAACAGTTGTTATTTTTCTTTTCTAATTTACGGTTATCCTAGTATGTGTGAAGCAATTTTCATGTGCATTTCCCTAAGGCTAATGATGTGAAATTGGACTTGCTGGTGGCTCAGACAGTAAAGAATCTGCCTGCAGTGCAGGAGACCAGGGTTTGATCCCTAGGTTGGGAAGATCCCCTGGAGAAAGTAATGGCTACCCACTCCGGTATTCTTGCCTGGAGAATTTCATGGACAGAGGAGCCTGGTGGGCTACAGTCCCTGGAATTGCAAAAGAGTTGGACATGACTGAGCAGCTGACACTTTCAACTTTCAATGACATGGAGCATCTGTTCATTTGTTTGGTAGCCATTTACATGTTTTCTTTGCAGAAATATTAGTACTTTGGGATAAATTTGACAAAATTTCTGGAAGACCTGTACACTGAAAATTACAGAAGGAATTAAATACTACAAACATAAATTGATATCTCATGCTCACAGATTTGAACACTCAATATTGCTGGATGGGAGCTCTAGAAAACTGACCTATAGATTCAACACATTCCCAATGAAGCAACAGTAGGACTTGGAAAATAAATTGACAAAGTGATTCCACCTTTCCATAGAAATACAAAAGGCTAAGGAGAGCCAAAATTTTTGAAAAAGAACAAAGATGCAGGATTTATACTACTTCATTTCAAAACTTGATATAGATCAACAATAATTCAGTGTGATCTTGGTATAAAGATAGATTTACAGATCAATGGATCAGAACAGAGTTCACAATATACTCAAAACTATATGGACGATTGCCTTTTTTTAATTTATTTTAATTGGAGGCTAATTACGAGGTGGATGGAACTATTATACAGAGTGAAGTAAGTCAGAAGGACTATTGCCTTCTGACTGAGATGTAAATTCAGTACAACAGAGAAAAATAACATTTTTAGCAAACTACTGGAAACATTGGAAAAGCACATCTTTAAAAACAAACTCACATAACATACAAAAATTAACTAGATATCATGAGACAACACCAAAATACATGCCACCTGCAAAGTAGTGCAGTACTGAGAAGCACTACTCCCTGGAAGCTTGAGGGCCAAGAGGTTGACGTAAGTGAACTGTGTTGTACAAACAAACTAAGGAAGATTCATAATGATGCACCCAAAGCTACACAACTAGTGGGTGGGAGATGCAAGGTAGCAGCCAGGTTTCCTGACTTTCGGCTTAGGCTTTTCTGCACTATTCTGGTCAGTTGCACCCTGTGGCAGATTCCCTCTGATCCCAGAGGACAAGTTCATGCCTTGTTTCTGGGACAAAGCCCCTGTCACATGTCCCTGCATCTAAATCCATGACTTGTGGGACTTCCCTGGAGGTCCAGTAGTTAAGATTTCAGCCTCGGGGGCTCCCCAGGTGGTTCATTGGTTGAGACTCAGCCTGCCAGTGCATGACACGTGGCTTCGATCCCTGGTCCGGGAAGATTCCACTTTGCACGGAGCAACGAAGCTGGGCTCCACAACTGTGGAAGCCCTGGTGCCATAGGTCCTGTGCTCTGAACCAAGAGAAGTCAGGGCAATGAGAAGTCTGAACGCTGCAAAAAAGAGTATCCCTGGCTCACCGCAGCTAGAGAAAGGCCCACCACAGCAACAAAGACCCAGTTGCCGCTGCTAAGTTGCTTCAGTCGTGTCCGACTCTGTGCGACCCCATAGACAGCCTCCCACCAGGCTCCCCTGTCCCTGGGATTCGCCAGGCAAGAACACTGGAGTGGGTTGCCATTTCCTTTTCCAATGCATGAAAGTGAAAAGTGAAAGTGAAGTCGTTCAGTCATGTCCGACTCTTAGGGACCCCATGGACTGCAGCCCACCAGGCTCCTCCATCCATGGGATTCTCCAGGCAAGAGTACTGGAGTGGGGTGCCATTGCCTTCTCCAAAGACCCAGCACAGCCAAAGTAAATATATAAATAAAAAATTATAAAGAACCTATGAACTGATTATGAGGTTCTGATATCTATGTTAGTGGAGCATCACCATCTGCTGGTTGATTCCTTGAACTATATCAGAAAGCCCTTGGGGTGTTGTGTTGCCAAAGGCTTCACCACAGACACAGTCACTGCTGCACAGCCAGTTTTGATAAGGTCAAGAGAAGAAAGAGAAGATAGCTTTGGGGGCACAGGAAGGGAGTGGGGGTGGTGGTGGATGTCAACGTGAGGCTATAGAATCTTGTATAACTCGAAAATATATTTGAGCAGCGTCTTCTACTTGTGGATTCCTTGAACTGCATCAGAAAGGTCCAGGGGAGATGTGTTCCTAAGGCCTCAACAACAGGAACAGTCACCCGAGAAGAGTCAGTTTTGATAAGGGCAAGAGGAGAAAGAGAAGTGAGGTCTTGGGGCACAGCATAGGAGTGGGAGGAGCGGATGTCAATGTGAGGCCGTAGAGCCTAGTGTAACTCAATAACCTACCATCTGCTGGTGGATCTCATGAACTACATCAGAAAGCCCTGGGGATGTGTTGGCCACTCATTTTACATCAATCAATGAACACTGACCAAGGGGAACATTGACCACATGGAAGCAGTCTATCCTCCAGGATAAATCTTTGTTACTGATCAGCTTGATTGAGAGCTGATCAGACGAGCTCCACAGTCTCAGGACCTCAAAAGGCAAGGCACTGGCTGAAGCTGCAAGGGCGTGATGACTAAAGTTCTGCCTCTGACCTTCCATCCACACCAGCAGTGAGAGCCCTTAAGCCACTTCTGTAGTATATGCTTGCTTGCTACACAAAGTGTCGTCTAGGGACCAGCAGCATTAGCATCACCTGGGAATTTCTGACTCTGAGGCCTCCATCACAGGCCTATTGAACCAGGACTTGCACTTTCATAATATGCCTGGTGATTCCATGCACATTAAAGTTTGAGAAGCACTACGCCCTGGTAGCTTGAGGACTGAGAGGTTAACAAAAAACTGTATTTTAAGTGAGTTTAAAAAGACTCACAATGATGTACAAAAGCCACAGAACTAGGGGTGGGAGATTCAAGGTTAGCAGCCAGATTGCTTGATGTTCAGCTCAGGCATTTCTTCACGATTTTGGTCAGTTGCACCCTGTTCATGCTTTGTTTCTTGGACCAAGCTCCCGTCATATGTCTGCATCTAAATCTATGACCTGGGGGAACTTCCACAGTGGTCCAGTAGTTAAGACTTCACCTTCCAGGTCTTCCCTTGGGGTCCCAGTGGTTAAGATTCCACCTGCCAGTGCAGGGGACAGAGGTTCAATTTCTGGTACAGGAAGACCCCACATGCCAAGAGGGAACTAAGCCAGGGCGCCACAACTATTGAAGCCATCACTAGGGCCTCTGCTAGGAAACAAGTCACAGCAATGAGAAGCTCATAAAATTGAACCAAGAGAAGCCCTGGATCGCTGCAACTAGATAAAAGCCCACTGAAGCAAGGATGACCCATCACAGTCAAATAAATATATAAATAAAAAAAGGAACCTATTAACTGATTCTGTGCTTCCGATTTCTATGCTAGTGGAGAAGAGCCATCTGCTGGTGGATTCCTTGAATTACATCAGAAGTCCCTTGGAGTATTGTGTTGCTAAGGTCTTCAGACACAGAGACAGTCACCCTAACACAATTCTGATATGGACAAAAGAAGAAAGAGAAGGGAGGTTTTGAGGCACAGGAAGGGAGTGGGAGTAGATATCATTGTGAGACTGTGGAGCCAAGTAGAACTCGAAGAGCTAGTGAATCAGTGCCTTCTGATGGTGTATTCCTTGAACTACATCTGAGAGCCATGGAGGTGTTGTGTCAACAAGGCTTTCAGCGACAGGGAGAGTCACTCCTGCACAGTCACGTTTGATAAGGGCAAGAGAAGAAAGAAAAGACAGGTCTCGGGGCACAGGAAGGGAGTGGGAGAGTAAATGTCAATGTGAGGCTGTAGAGCCAGGTAGAATTCAGGAAATGTAGTGGAGCAGCACCATCTGCTAGTGGATTTGTTGAACTAAATCAGAAAAGCCTGTGGGTGTTGTGTTGCCAAGGCCTTCAGTCACAGGGACAGTGCCTACTGCACACCCAGTCTTCAGAAGAGCAAGGTAAGAAAGAGAAGAGAGGTCTTGGGGTACAGGAAGAAAGTAGGGGGAGTATATCTCAATGTGAGACTGTAGATACTTAAATAACTGGAAAACTTAGTGGGGCAGCGCCATCTGCATGTGGAATTCTTGAAGGACATCACAAAGCCTTGTGGGTGTTGTGTGTCCATGACCTTCAGGTACAGGAACAGCCATCCAGCACAGACAGTTTTGATATGGGCAAGATGAGAAAGAGAAGGGGGTGGTCCCAAGATGGTGGAGGAAAAGGATAGGGAGACCACTTTCTCACCCCCAAATCCATCAAAAGATCATTTGAATGTTGAGCAACTTCCACAAAATAATTTCTGAACACTGGCAGAGGACACCAGGCACCCAGAAAAGCAGCCCAATCTATTCAAAAGGAGGTAGGACAAAATATAAAAGATGAAAACAGACAAAAGATTTAGGGACAGAGACCCGTCCTGGAAAGGGAGTCGTGAAGGAGAAGTTTCCACATTGTAGAAAACCCTTTCATCGGTGTGTCTGTGGGGAGTTTTGGGATCTCAGTGGGCAACATAACAGGATGGGGGGGATACCCTACAGAATATGCGCCTCACCACAACTACAAGCAGAGATGGAGAAGCGGCACAGACACTCTCTTCCACCAGCAGCAGGTGGGGGCTGGACTGGGAGGTACAGGCTGCATCATTGATCCTTACGGTAAGGACCAGGCCTGAATGCCCTGAGGACAATCTGAGGAAGCCAATGTGAGATAGCAACCTAAACCGTGGGATTGCTAGAGAGATGAAAAACAAGAAATACACCTTTCCTGTGAAAGGCTCTAATGCCACACCATGACCCCTGGTGTGCTCACAGAACAAAGGATTGAGCGAATACCAAATGAGAGCAAGCCAGCTGCCATTTAGGGCCCTCCCTCCCCAGTGCCAGAGAGGCAGCTGTGTCACAGCCAGAGCCGGAAGGCAAGGGGCTGCTGCAATCTTGGCCCCAGAGACTGCATCTTTCTATCAAAACTGTGAGCAGGCTCGAAGTTGCTAATCATGTCTTCCTGGGATACTGGACAGTTTCACATCTGCCAGGCAGTGTCACAACCTGAGATCAGCCTCCCAGAGGAGATACGTAGCACACCTGAGGCTGTCACTGTGCACCTAGGAAACCAAGTGGCCAGGACCGGGGCGGTGCACAAGATGCATGGCCCACCTGGGACAGTGCACTCACCAAGCGCCCAGTTACCTGAGTTGCTCAGACCTGGGAAAGGCACAAAACCCACAGCCCATCTGGGTCTGTGCCCCTGCAGAGCACCCTAGAACCTGAGTGGCTTAGACCTGGGAAGTGCACAAAATGCAGGGCCCACTTGGGACAATGCCCTTGCAGAGCACCCTGGAGCCTGAGCAGTGTGGAAGTACACACCACCTTGGGCTGTGGCAAACCCAGTGTGGTCCATCCACTGCAAGCACTCCCCACACAATTGCCATGGGCCTTCTCTTCTCTGAGATTAATTTCTCCTGACTCTCCAGGGCCGTCTCATTGGCCTCATCGCCTCAGGCTCATCGTGTCGCATCACGTATGTCTATATACCTCCAAATCATAACGGTCGGATAAACGACGTCTCTGACAACCGATACTACCACCGATAACGAACCAGACATTATCATCTCAGACCGCTCTATCCCATACGTACCCGCGTAAGTTCTATATGCACGCAGTTCGTGCCTACACTTCAAGCACTCTCTCTGTAGCTTGTAGCGCAGTCGTGATCCACAGGATATGCTTATCACACATCGACATACTAAAGTCTAGCCAGCCGCTACCTAGCCGCCTGACGATACTCGCTTCCCGAAGTTGTCTAGAGCGAAGTAAAGCTAGAACAGTGAATGAAATGAAAGACAGTACGAGAGAGCACAAGAGAGGACTACGCATAACTATACACATTAAGAACCGACATACAGATAAGACGAAAGATGGCCCACCACAATCCAAGCGTCCCCAGAGCTGTAGCGCAAATCGATCTATGTGCCGATACAACTAGACTAGTTATCGTATACCCTGCGAACTCTCTAAGCATATCCTACATCGAGCTGATGCCGACAACAACACCATATAATTGAAAGATCCGGCACGCCATCAACCAAGTATCTCGACCTTGAACCAATAAATAAAATATAACGCAAATCTGCAAGCCAGAGACAAGACTCAGAATCCCTTCCATTGCGACAATGATACCTCCAATAAACCAACAACACGATAACTCATGAATCAAATGCCTGATCTCTTTACCTCATGACCATTCTCTACGCAGAGATCGCAAGACCTCTCTAGCACAATTTCACCCTCAAATCCGAGTACTCTGATCTGTGCTCTACTTCGCAAATAAGCGTATCAAATCTCGAGCAGCACCAGGAGTGCTTCTCACAAAGGCGCATCTCCCATCCTAAGCGGATCCTCCTTCCCTTCCTGTCACCATCGACACCCTACTCAGCTCTTTCCCTTTTCAAGCCGTGACATGATGCAGCGAAATCAATATACATCTATAAGTCGTCTGATACTTCATTCCCTGCTGTCTCGGCCAAGTCTAACATGTTTAGACCGCCCCGACACGGCAATGAATAGCCTCAACTTCGCTCTAATTCGAACGACTGGACCATACTTCTTAACATACCGATCTCCGATAAGCATAACTATACCAATTCCCACTACAGCCGTAGCGTACATTACTGTAATCATCAATTATCTCGACTTACTCATTCCTCTGGCTCTACATTATGCAGGACTCTCAGCGGTTCATGGTGGCTTTCCTCTAACCGTGTAATGGATCCATGTAGGCTGTCTATCAGACAAACCCATACTTCTCAAGATGTCCTAAACGTCTTACATATCAATATCCTAGTTCAATAGAAACCTTGCATCCTGCCTGTTTTATTTCCTGCATCGCCTCCGCGCGGCATCTGTCCGCAATCACATAACCTCATACCTCTCTGTACTCCACGAGCGTAGGCTGCTGTATCCTCTCCCGACCCTATTCCGCTCCATAGTTGTTTGGCATTAAACCTTGAGATAGTATGGTCTAAAGATTTATCAGCATCATATCGTTCCTGTGTCCATCGCTCTTTACATCTCTGCGCACCCTAACTACACATGAACGTGGTACGCCGGTACATGAAGCCACTCTATCACGTGCGACACGAAAGACTATCAGTGTAGTGCCTACCGCATGGTACCCCAGTCCCCATCTCATTGTTATTCTCCTGCCTGTTGCTTTAATAGGCTCATCTCTGTAGTTCTTACTACCGTAATCAAACGTTACTCACACTTAGTGATGTCCATGTCATACACCGGCTGCCACCGTCACGCCGCAGTCAGTCACCTCCATATACAACACAGACAATATCCACCCAACTCATTAGTATGCGACATATGTCGCTGCGAATACAAATCAGCACCCCGACGTCATAAAGAGGCATCGTCCTCCATTAAAGAGGCATATCCAAGATACTAAACGCCTACGCCTCGAGCCTATTTATTCTGGCGCTTTTAAACTCCAACAGGCTCCAAGTAACGTCGGTCCTCTGCCGATCCGCTTCATCCATCTCCATACAACATACCACACCTTAATATGTCATCTATAAATACTCAGATCTACCGCACTGTATCATCTACGCTCCGACGTTTGCATTCATCACTATCCGCATATCCGTATCACATCAGCATAACACTGTCGATTTGCGTTATAGTGATCGCTGTCGTGTGCTAATCGCGCACTAGTGAGAGGACGTTAAGTACGAGACACCAATTCTTGTACAGTCACATACGTCATCTACTCTCACTAATACGCACCTAGCACATAACCGATCAGTGTCCAATGAGCGTCCTAAATCGTGTCTTGCAGTCATGTTTAGCCTCATCTGACTAGCACTTCCTTGTAGCTGGTCAACTAATCATCACCCTCTTACTTGAGTTTGCCACGCCCAAAGGTGTGGTCTACCAATTACCCCTCTCCTATCCGTCTCAAATCATTCCCTTCCGCCCACGTTAAACATTCCCCTCTCCTCCGCAGTGAACACACCTGTACCGCAGTGACAGTCCTTCCCCCCTGCTCATTCTGATACCCTCTACACCGCCTAAGCATTGTCCCAAGTGGGCCCTGCCATTTTTGCTGCACTCCCAGGTTAAGCCACCAGTTCTATGCTCTGCAGGGGCACAAGCAACCGACAATCAGCACATAGTCGATCGTCTGCTTTCTCTGGTGACTACTGCTCTACCATCGAACCGATATATCCTGCGCTAGGCCTTAGTAGAAGATGCAATACATTAGTCCACTCGCATATACGGTTAATTTAATCTACCACCTCGTCTAGTCCGCTCAGAGATATAGAGACTCTATTCACTGATCCACAATCATTAGATAAGCGACTTAGACGATTAGAGTCATCCACTTACGTGTGTCTAACCTCCACCATCTCGTACCACTTCTCCCCTGTGTCTCCGCTGCACTTGTTGCTCCTAGTGCACAGTGACAGCCTCAGTTGCTACCGTATCTCCTCGGGGACTGTATCTCAGTTACGTTACACTCCTGCAGATGTGAATTTCAGTTATCCCAGGAGACATGTTTTAGCAAACATCTAAGCTATTGTCTCTCTGCCACGTTACTCTCTCACTAAGACTACCTCTACGGCAGCTACCTGAGCACGGCCACAGCGTCCCCGCTACTAGTCAGCTAATATCGCACGCTCCCCGTCGCACATGGAGTAAAGCATCTACCTTCGAGTAATCCATCTCTTTAAGGCCGCAGCGCGGATACAGTCTAGTGCACGTGCCGGAATCCGCTAATCGATCACTAGTCTTTTTTTTCATGCAGATGCCTACATGTGATCACAGATATCCTTCTCACATTCTAAGTCCTGTCAGGCCTTAGATCGACCCTTAACCTCGTCGTCAGCGCTAACGACCAAACCAAGCGTCACTACTCGTTCATAGATGATGACACACATCCACGAACTTCTCTCGACTCTTACGAGTCGTCTCGTACCATGTCTACTACGCCTTGGCCGTCTCATTGATAGTGCCCGATTACCTAGAAAACACCTCGAGCGTCTGCGTCAGGCTGATCCATGTCGTACTAAAGACTGGAGCATCTAATGGCGCAGCTTCGCTCCGTCAATTAGACTCGACGTATATCTCTGCGCGCCGGCCTAGTGTATAACTCCTCATATTAGTTGGCTTCCTCAGTCAGTACTCACACAACACACCTAGCACCTATATGGGTCTCTCACACTCGCGTCAATCGAATCACCCCTAACTACAAACAAACTGCGATAAGTACTTACGCAACTAAGTAGATCGACAACCTCAATACGCTCTTACTATGCTCCAACCTCACTGGAAAAAAGGTTCTATTTTTCTTGTTTTCAGCATATCAAGCTCAATCAATACACCTCGAACTCAGCCTCCTCGCCATCCTACACCCACATAACGGTTCTTAGCATTAGGTCGTAACTAACCGAAGTAAAGACACTCATGATAAAGACCACCTAAGCCGCCATTGCGTAGCAGCAGTAGCGCCCTACTATTCACTAGCCTACGATTCCAATATCCAACTTAACTCGCTCCAGACCGAGTATGACATCATCGCTTAGATCTAGACACTAAATATGTTCGGATCCTACATTGCCAACTGAAACGTGGCCGATCTATACAATATATAGGCTTATGCAAGAATAAGGATCGATGATCACCTGTTACCTCCCATCCAGCCAGCAAAATGAGCCTGATTATACACATGTCAGACAGACGGATCGAGTACTCTTCATGAGTCTCGTAGCTCTCCGCACACATCACTGACATACATCAAATCTACTAGAGGGCGTGACTGAGATCGTTGACTCAGTATAACGCTACCATGTGCACTATGTAGCGTCTGGGATATCCCACACGCGCGTCCATCATGTACTAGATGCTATACCCGACGACAGCAGAGTCTATATCAGAAATGCCCCAAACACCCTCTCACTCAGTTCACGATGACACCAACTACACCCGCTATATGCTAGAAGTGCGAATTTATCCTATCCCTACCTCCCTGTCTGAGAAATACAGACTCTCCTCCTCTCTCCCTCCTCACCCGACTCATCCATCATATCAGGATCCGTGCTCTCTTATCTCGACCGTCGTAAAACATTCTTCTTTCGTCAATATCAAACCTGACGATACTCGATTATACTCTTACTGTTCTCCAATCACACACGCTCCGCTATCCAAGACCCAATATTTGCACAATCGAACACTCGACGCAGTATATGAAAATATACTTCCTATTCATCTCATACGTAAATGATCGATATTACTACTCTACACTCCACACCTATCTGGAATTCCAAATATCGTGCAACTGCCTGCTCACTCATGCGGCATACTACTTACTCCGCATACAATTCTCATCGCAGTCGCTTACTCATTCCACTTATGACTACCCGAGTCTGACAGGTATAGTGTCCACGCCTCATTCTCATACGCCTTGGATTCCAGAACCACTTCAAAGCTGTCATGTCGTGACCATGTAGCCGCCCACACTATATCTTCTATAGATACCTCACAGAAGCATTCTCTGCCTTTGGATGGATCTCTCTCATTTTCTACATGACGTCCATCAAACAATCAACCACTCAAAGAAGTACAGTGCACTTAAGGCGCAGCGGATTCCCAGTTCGAACAACTTACCAATCAACCTCATTCCATCTCACAGACAACACTACCCGCACCGTCAGCCATACCCGCCTATGGCGCCTTCACAACATATCATCTATCTGAACGCAACGAGATTGCTTCTACCTTCTGCTCCTAGTTACTCCTACTCTTCGCTTGCGAATTCACAAGACATACAGAGGCTTCGTTTCTAAGACGCATACCTCCCTCAACCACACCAGGCTAACACCACATGCTCATATCTATGTATCCTCTGACCTCCTACGTACAGACGCTCGGCATACGACTCTCAATAGACTACATTTCGATAGAGTTTCACTTCGCAGATAGCAGCTAGCGTAGTGTCGTACATGACATGTTTCAAATACCAATGTCCGCCCTACGGATCAGACGCCTGATATCAGCGCAAACAACAATAACCAACACCAGGCCTAAAGCCATAACCTTCTATCTCATACGGCTGTATAAACGATAATATGCGTACACAGATCATTCTCACCTAGCTTAACGCATTACTGTGTATAGCCATCTGAATATCCAGTCCTAACCTATGAGTAATTCAATAGCCGCGACATCACAACTCTCCCCGACGTTTTATCCCAATCCTTGATTTCTATTACACGCGCTTTCCCTTCCACACCCAATACTAGCAGTATAGATAGATTTACTACTCAAGATGTGCACGCTCCTGTCACGATGCTCTCTATACAAAACCCTCACCTATACTGCACATTCTTTGGTCCCTAGGTTTATTTTTATGTTATACGTTACGAGCTCAATCGTGAACGCGATCGTTCTTTCGACACGTCTTACTTATTGATATAGATTACTACCACGGCATAACATCACCGTCTGCCATACTTGTCGACTTCTGACGCCCACAGCCTAAGTATCCCACTAAGCCATATTGCCTTCATCATCTGGCTCTTCTACTTTGCTATAACCGCTGTATTACAATATCTTACTATCCTGAACGATGAATGATATAACTCCCAACTCGTGACACATGGCAGCTCAAGTGTCACAACGTCCGAGCTCCCTCACATTCCTACGAGTCTGTCTCACGGCTCTCTTAGATCGATAAAAGCATACCATTACTACTCTCCACAGGATCCTTTTCCGTCGCTCGTACACTCTTCGAATGTCATACTGAGCGTGTCCAAACTGTGAAGCCTTCATCGCCATCACCTCTACTAGTAGCTGTCCTACTCCTGAGCTAGCTCTGCCTTGTAGCTTTTACTCTCTCTAACCTCATTCCCATGCTCGTCAACTCTCTTATCATCTCCATGGCTCCTTACGCACCCAGTTCTCCGTCACATCCTCTGCACAGTAAATTGAAACATCACTCTAATTTGCATCACATCTACATCCATGACACATGTAGCACCTGTCTCTCACTCACCCCGAGACCTGTCTTTCTTCTTTCCTCTTTTGCCCTTATTCAAACGTGGACCTTGTTCGGCACAACGCGTCACTATTTGATTGGCACTTCACCTATCCGTGCGGATCACGCGGATGCTATGGACCGCAGTAGGCTACCTTCTGAGCCTCACACTCATCCAAGACAACATCTCTATCAATATCTGTCACACACACCTCATCTAGCCGCTCCAATTAACCTCCCTACACCTGACCATCGATTATGCAGCGTATCGTTCGAGCGCTCTGGTCCATACACAGAGTCCACTAGTCATCGATATGACGCGTACTATTCGAGCATTGTATCCAACCCTCGGATCCTAGCACGTAGCTGCACTCCAGCAGCATAACGGTATAGACCATCCGTGATCACTGCTCGTAATGCGAGCAGACTGTTCCATCCAAGTGAGAGTGAGATGCATGCTGAGGTATCAACCTCCCTCGGCAAGGTAGACTGTTTCTCAGTCACTCATGTTCTACAGCGCGATTTCTCTGATAAATATCTGGATAATTACGTCGAACTACTATATGCTCCAGTTGCGTCCTGAACAGAGATACAGATCCATCACTGAATAGCGCCGAACGTATTTCCAGTCTGCGTGCCGCACACCATTATCAAGACCTGTCGCTCAACGCACGAAGAGCGATGTTAGCACCTTCTATGGTGCAATAGAGACTTCGACCATGATTAGATACTCTGTATGGTCGACGCTCACACGCCATCTCTAGCACGACACACATGGAAACGACAATAGTATGCATGAGTCCACCAATAAATCGCAGCTGATCACACCTTCCTAGCTCCATATAGTTAGATCGGCACTTCACAGCTACGAGCAGTAATCACAAGACACCACATCGCTCTCGCGTCGACTTCAGATGAGACCGTTAACTGTTGTCGTTGTCCACGAAGCCTACTCAGTGCACCGGCGCTCCCCATATATACGTAGCTTGTCCTAAGCAAACATGCCATGTACTATCGTCTCCACCTAGCACATCCTGTGCCTCTCTCAGTTGCAGCAGATATCACTCTCATCATGCAGCGCGAACGAAGCTACATATGAGCTTAATAATTGCACTCGAAGCTGCACAAACGTACATTAAATCTTATGGCACTGTTACGATACAAGAAGACCATGAATCAAGCTGTCTTGGCACAGAGAACGCGCGAGCACACAACGCACATATTGCATGTCCATATATAGCACTCACCATTGTTACATGCGCTACGACACGTATACACTAGATCAGTTTCACAACACGCCACATGATATACTATATCCCTCCTGCGAAAAACCACTTCGCGTATCCGCGGCGCCTGCCTGTGCGCAAAGATACGCGTAAGTCCATGCTATAGTGTCAATTCTATGCCTCAATCAGCATACAAGGGCACGAAAAGTCCCCACCAGTGTAACGTGACCTCTGCGTTCTCGCCTGAATCTTCTATGGTTTGTATCTCCACTGCGAAACCGACAACACCGGGTTAGCACCGAAAGCAGCCATGCCCGAACCCGAGGACCATCTTAGCAGACTGTCTTTCTGCGCGAGACTAAGGTGCAAGCTAAAACATATATCGCGCGTGCCATAAGCGCAATATAGTCACCGAGTCCATACGTCCGCCACCAAATACGCGACTCTGATCAAGTATAGCTACAAGATATATTACAAATTACTATCCCCAATGCTTTCATCCATCTCCTCCACGCCGCCCAGAAATACCTCGCATCATAATAAGCGCCTTTCACAATCCATCACGCACCTCTCTGATGATGCCTGCGTACCACGATAGTCCGCTCACAGATATCTTACTATTACTATGCCTACTATTTCCTAGAACGCTCAGCACGGTTTCGTCCTGGCGTCACACTCTGTACACACCTCAGTCGTTACTGACGCCGCGTAGCTTGTTATACCGCGTAGCCTGTCAGATACTGCGCCGAAATATCTAGATCTTATCCTAACAGGCTGTCCGTCGCGACCATTGTTGCTTGTTCTAAAACTATCAATTAAACCCATTACCTGATGCCGCATAATGAGTTTCATCTGTGAAACATCCTCCTTAAGATCAATCACAGCACTCAGGCGTTATGCTATCACCAACACGATGAAAACTGCAGATACTTGCTGCTGCTTGCACTCCATGCCACGATAAGCTCTCACCTGCTCATCCTGCGCATACCTCCACATCGTCAACTTATCCGCGTGAAGTTACACAGGTTAAGACGAGATCAGATACGTTCTAAATTCGCAGATTCGCTGACATTATCTCTTATCAAGTCTCATGACCTTTAGCACACTAAAGTCATCCGTCGATACATCCTTATTGCTACATTGTTTTCAACTAAGCCAGAATGACAGAAAATCAGAATCATTCGATCCGATCCCCAGCTCCTCGTGACACCGCTCGCGGCTACTACATGGCCTCCGTCTTCCATGTTTTATACATCGGCCGCACCGTCACATCACTCTTCTCGAGACACTAGTCACACTTCTTCACTTAGTGTAAAACATATGCAGGGACACCAGGCACGCAGAATGAGAAGTCGTAGAAGTCAAATCTCTTAAACTTCATCCTCCAACATCTCGTGTCTGAAAGTACTAGAGACCGAACCAACTGTAAGAAAAGAATCGCAATATAGTAACACGTACCATCACACGATTGAAGCAGAGACATGAGACCCGTACTGAAAACTAGTGGCGTCAGATGTCATGTGATGATTCGAGATACGTATCTACAACGTTCCATCACTTGGCTAGAAAACCAGCTGTTTACATACCTAGATCTCTCCGTTCCTCTGCTACAACAGGCGACCTTCTTTCCTGGGACTCCTTCACAGACCGACGCGCAACCACCTGATTAAGACTAAGGCCATATCACGCCACACCGCACATTTAACTTCTCCTAACACTAATTCAAGAACTTATCTAATCGCTTACCCTGCCTCACAACCTCACATCTATCATACTACAGTCAGAACAGATTGTGAGCATACTACAGTCTCCAACAGTACATTCTACTTACAATCCTTCTCCTTAGCAGACAGGGCTAGTGAGGCTGCGCACTGGGAACATTGATGCTAATCTATCTCACATGGCCTTAATCGCACATTTCGAACTGCTCCCACACATCACGATTCATCGGTGTAAGCACGAACCCAGTGGCCTGTGACAACACTCCCATAGTACCGCCCCGCGAGAGGCACAATATTCTCTGCGTAGGAACGCCCTAATTGACACCACTCTGATAGCAACCTAAACCTGGGATTGCTAGAGAGATGATAAAACAAGAAATAAACCTTTCCATGTGAAAGGCTCTAATGACTCACGACGATGGACCCCCTGGTTGTGACATCACAGAACAAAGGATTGAGCGAATCACCAAATGAGAGCAAAACCCAGCTCCATTTAGGGCCCTCCCATCCCAGTGCCAGAGAGTCAGCTCCTACAGCCAGAGCTAAGGCAAGCGCTGCTAGCAATCTTGGCCCCAGAACCTGCCATCTTCTATCAAACTGTGAGCAGGTCTCGAGTTGCTAATCATGCTTTCTGGCCGACGATACTGGACAGTTCACATCTGCAGAGTGTCACAACTAGATCAGCTCCCCAGAGGAGAACTACACACCTAGACGCTGCTCACTGTGCACCTAGGACCAATGCCAGGACCGGCGGGTCACAAGATGCATGGCCCACCTGGTGACAGTGCAATCACCCAAAGCGCCAGTTACCTGAGTTGCTCAACTGGGAAAGGCACAAAACCCAACAGCCCATCTGCGTCCTGATGCCCTGCAGAGCACCCTAGAACCTAGTGGCACTTCTAGACCTGGGAAGTGCACAAAAAAATGCACAGGGCCGACTTGCGACAATGCCCTTGCAGAGCACCTGCGAGCCGTGAGCAGTGTGGACCCAGAAGTAACACCACTTGGGCTGTGCAAACCCAGTATGGCTCCATCCACTGCAAGCACTCCCCACAGGGACATCCATGGTTTTGTTTGCAGTGCCCCTCCCCTCCCCACACACAAGCATAAACAAATGCAGCCTAAATAAGTGGCCACCATTTCTACCCCTTGAGTCACGGGCAGAAATTAGACAGGAAGAGTACGAAAACAGTAGGAAGCCAATAATAATACAAAGAAGGGCGGAACCGACCCTCTGCATAGTGACAAAGTGCAACAGAAAACCCTGCAGTTAATGTTCGAGCACCTGTGCACTCTGAGAGCACCTATACGACCCTTGAAACAAAGCTCTCTATCAAGCCCCAGACCGCCCCATGAGCCCAAACTAATATAGAAGATATATATCCAGATATACAAGCCAGAATAGTTCATCTGACCTGTTCCAAAATAGAAAAGAGGCTACTACAAGG